>NC_090752.1:92345393-92372893 GCF_036898095.1 Palaemon carinicauda | reverse complement strand
TTTAGTAAAATAATTATATACTCATCTTATAACTGATATTAAAAACTTACCGCCATTTCAAGGGAAATGAATCTGATGATAAGTTAACTGATTTAATAAAAAAAAAAAAAAAGTTTCGTACATCTAATTCCAAAATATTTAGTAAAACTGTTTAGTCACCGCTTAACTTTTTATTTATTTTTATTTCAACTCTCCTAACTTTTATATAATTCGTTTTGATCTAAATGTGATAAACAAGTTTCGTGAATTTATATATTTCATCGATAAGAAGAAAGAATAAAATTTTATGTTTGGTTTATTGCTCTGATCATTCGAATTAATCTAACGATTTCCCTTCACAATTATACGTATGGTCTTTTTAAGTACTGTAAATTAAAGATCATCAAAAACCCCAGCTATTTAGTTTCCTCCTACATATTATGGTTTGACCTCCTGCGTTTCCTTACTCGACCTTTGACCTACAAATCATATTTATGCTTTTGCTTATTCATACTTCAGGTACCATTGTCTGAATAACTTTACTTATTGAAATGGACAGGTAAGAGGCACCATGACACTTTTAATACAGTAGAATTCATTTATTGTAAACATTGTTAATAATTTGTCAGGTATATTTATAAGTTACTGAAAATTTATTGAAAGGTGATGATTTAAGTTTCAGAAGAATTTTAAATGATTTATCGAAGGAATTATTATTATCATTTTTTTTTCTTTATGAAAAGATGAATAATCGTTTGTTATTCGTCAGCTATACTATTAGGTCACTGAACATTTATTAAAAGGGGATGATTTAAGTTTCAGAATAAATTTATAGGAATTATTATTTTTTTTTATAAAAAGATGAATAATCGTTTGTTATTCATCAGGTATACTGATGAATTACAAAGCATTTAATAAAAGGTGACGATTTAAGTTTCAGAGGATTCCGTGCCACAGTTATCCCTGATTTAATTATGGTATCAGTTCAGTTTGAACCTAATCTTTTTTTTTTTTTACTTTCTCACCTCCATCAATGTTAGTAGTTTTCAATTTTTTTTTTTTAAATATTTCCTTGAGAGATTACATGTTTCGAATTCCAAAATCCTGTCTAATTTCCATGCCGTAGATTTGGTTTCATTTACACAGTTTTTTGTTTCCTTTCTGGGGCGTAGCTTTCATATCTGTGGTTGTTTTCTCTCATTTTCTTCGTTTTTTCAACAGAAGTACAGCTTTCTTTTGGTCTTATCCCTCCAGTTTTCGGACTTCTCGCACGAATCGAAGACTTTTATTGATTTTATTAGTCTTGTTAAGGAATACAGCCATCGTATTTCATTTTGACAGGAGAGACTCAAAGGGAGTCCTCTCATCAATGTCGTTTCCTTGAAGAAGACGACGCCAATTCTTACACTTGTCTTAACTAAAATTTATTCTAAAAGGATTAAAAAGATTACTTTAAACTGGTTGCTTAAACATTCTTTGCATGTCTACGGGATAAATAAATCTGTTATTAGCAAAAATCAAATGGAAGAGCCTTTTGCATTTATTAGCCTCTCCAGTTTAGGATTAAAAAGCAAGAAATGTCTGCGAATTTTCCATTCTTCAGTTTATAATTCAGCACGACGTCTCTCTCTCTCTCTCTCTCTCTCTCTCTCTCTCTCTCTCTTACACACACACACACACACACACACACACACATATATATATATATATATATATATATATATATATATATATATATATATATATGTATATGCATATGCATTTGCAATGTAAAAGACATATCACAATTATTCTTGTTAGTTACTGACGTTATAAAAGAGGTGATTCAAGGTTGTTCCAAATTTGTTCATTTTTCATCTAAAGCTCTTTTCTATTTCTTTATTTTTTCTTTTCATTTGAGTGGTTACTATAAAACATTTCCATCACTCACCCTTTCCTTCTCCATTTATTCTTAGTTTCTTAAGTGATGAGTTTTCCTAAGTGTTTCCACACATTTTACTAAAATTCAAGATATCTTTATTTTTCCTCATATTGTAAGGAATCAGAGGATTGACTTCATATTTCTACTCATATTGAAAGGAACCAGACGATTGACTTCAAATTAATGATACAGAAAAAAGGCGTTTTAATTGAATGGACTAACGAAGCTATTGGCTTCATTTATTCGTTCTAATTTTTTTTATTTTTTTTATATTGTCAGCAATTATGAATCGTTATGGTTGAATATCTTTTCATTTTGGTCAAAAAATGAATATAAATGTATGTGGACTATTGGAATGCCCCCCCCCCCCTTTTTTTTTTTTTTTTTTTTTCTTTTTTAACATACCAGAGTCGTTACCGCCCGCTAAATGATTTTTCCCAAATTACCTGGTAAAAAGAGTGATATGGAATAAACGTAGTCTATCAGTATATGCTTCATTTAATTTTTTTAGTTAATTGTTAAATTGTGGAATAGATAAGGCACAAGGATCAAAGTAATATTCACCTGTGATTTCTTTTTTATAAACGTAGTCATTATTATTATTATTATTATTATTATTATTATTATTATTATTATTATTATTATTATTACTTTCTATGCTACAAACCTAGTTGGAAAAGCAGGATGCTATAAGCCCAAGGGCTCCAACAGGGAAAAATAGCTCAGTGAGGAAAAGAAACAAGGAAAAACTAAAAGCGAAGGTTAAGAACAATAATAACATTAAAATAAAGCTGTCATGTATAAACTATAAAAACTTGAAAATAACAAGAGGAAGAGAAACAAGATAGAATAGTGTACCCAAGTGTACCCTCAAGCAAGAGATCTCTAACCCAAGACAGTGAAAGACCACGAGACAGCGGCTGTGGCACTACTCAAGACTATAGAACAATGGTTTGATTTTGGAGTGTCCTCCTAGAAGAGCTACGTACCATAGCTAAAGTCTCTTCTACCCTTATCAAGAGAAGAATAGCCGCTGAACAATTAACGTCTTGAGAGAAGAATTGTTTGGTAATTTCAGTGGTGTCAAGTGTATGAGGAAAGAGGGGAATGTGTAAAGAATAGGCGAGAATATTTGTGTATGTGTCGTAAAAGATGGAAGAGCCGTAGCCAGAGAGTGGGATCCAATGTAATACTGTCTGACCAGTCAAAGGACCCAATAACTCTCTAGCGGTAGTATGTTAGCGGGTAGCTGGTGCCTTGGTCAGCTTACAACCTATTCATTTGTTAACCCTTCGACTCAAAGTGGAGAGATCGAGTTGTGGCTGCTGCCTATTGTTATTAAAACGCGACCCTAATTGACTGCCTCCTGTGTTGTGTATTTCCCAGTACGTTCGTCTGCACCTGAGTGCCCAGTGCACCTCAGCCAGTCAGTATTTGGTTCTGCTATAATTATGCCCCCTGTGGCCGCGGGGGCATAAAACAATTAGAATAGCGCCAACGTTATCCCTGCGTGTCGTAAGAGGCGACTAAAAGGGACGGGACGAGGGGGCTGGGAACCCCCTCTCCTGTATAGAAAATCCTGTGAGACAGCAACAAAGAGATGGAGCTGGGGGGAGAGTGACTGCTCCCCGCACTCTAGTTTTGGGGTGTTTGAATGTGCGTGGATGTAGTACGATAGAGAGTAAAAGATGTGAGATTGGAAGTATGTTTAGAAGTAGAAGGATGGATGTATTGGCCTTGTGTGAGACAAAGATGAAAGGAAAGGGTGAAGTGATGTTTGGTGAAATGTCTGGTAGAGTGTCTGGGATTGAAAGGGGAAGAGCGAGAGAGGGTGTGGCTTTATTGTTGAGTGAATGGATGACAGGTAAAGTAGTGGAATGGAAGGAGATATCATCTAGGTTAATGTGGGTAAGGGTTAGGTTGGGTAGGGAATGTTGGGCGTTTGTCAGTGCGTATGGGCCAGGTAGTGAGAAAAGTGAAGAAGAGCGGAATGAGTTCTGGAATCAATTAACTAGGTGTGTAGAAGGACTGGGTAGAAGGAATTATGTAGTTGTTATGGGTGACTTAAATGCTAGAGTGGGTGCTGGAGAGGTAGAAGGTGTCATTGGGAAATATGGCGTACCAGGTGAAAATGAGAGTGGTGAGAGACTGGTAGATATGTGTGTTGAACAAGAGATGGTAATAAGTGCTAGCTTTTTTAAAAAGAAAGATAAAAATAAGTATACATGGGTAAGAGTGGCAAATGGAAGAGTAGTAGAAAGGGCATTAATGGATTATGTGTTGATAACGAAAAGAATGTTTGGAAGATTGAAAGACGTGCACGTGTTTAGGGGTATGGCTAACGGTATGTCTGATCATTTTTTGGTGGAAGGAAAATTAGTTGTAGCAAAAGAGTGGGGGAATAGAGTAGGTGGATGTAAAAGGGAGCTAGTGAGGGTTGAAGAGCTAATAAAACCGGGGGTAAAAAGTAAATATCAGGAAAGGTTGAAAATGGCATATGACGAGGTGAGAGTAAGAGAAACTGGTAATTTAGAGGAGGAGTGGAAGTTAGCAAAAGAAAATTTTGTTGGGATTGCAAGTGATGTATGTGGCAAGAAGGTTGTTGGAGGCAGCATGAGGAAGGGCAGTGAATGGTGGAATGAAGGAGTGAAGGTAAAAGTGGAAGAGAAAAAGAGGGCTTTTGAAGAATGGCTGCAGAGTAATAGTATAGAGAAGTATGAAAAATATAGAGAGCAAAAGGTGGAAGTAAAGGGCAAGGTACGTGAGGCAAAGAGGGCAGCTGACCTGAGGTGGGGTCAGGGACTGGGTCAGTCATATGAAGAGAATAAGAAGAAGTTTTGGAAAGAAGTGAAGAGAGTAAGGAAGGCCGGCGCAAGAATTGAAGAAACAGTGAAAGATGGAAATGGAAGGTTGTTAAAAGGAGAGGAGGCAAGGAAAAGGTGGGCGGAATATTTTGAAAGTTTGCTGAATGTTGAGGATGATAGGGAGGCAGATATAATTGCGGTTCCAGGTGTTGAGGTGCCAGTGATGGGAGATGAGAATGAGAGAGAGATTACAATAGAGGAAGTGAGGAGAGCACTAGATGAAACGAGAGTAGGAAAAGCATCGGGTATGGATGGTGTGAAAGCTGAGATGTTGAAGGAAGGGGGTGTGACTGTACTTGAATGGTTGGTGAGATTGTTTAATGTGTGTTTTGTGTTGTCAATGGTACCAGTAGATTGGGTCTGTGCTTGTATTGTACCACTATATAAGGGTAAGGGAGATGTGCATGAGTGTTGTAATTCAAGAGGTATTAGTTTGTTGAGTGTAGTTGGAAAAGTGTATGGTAGAATACTGATTAATAGGATTAAGGATAAAACAGAGAATGCAATCTTGGAAGTACAGGGTGGTTTTAGAAGAGGTAGGGGTTGTATGAATCAGATTTTTACAGTTAGGCAGATATGCGAGAAATATTTAGCAAAAGGTAAGGAGGTGTATGTTGCGTTTATGGATCTGGAGAAAGCATATGATAGAGTTGATAGGGAAGCAATGTGGAATGTGATGAGGTTATATGGAGTTGGTGGAAGGTTGTTGCAAGCAGTGAAAAGTTTCTACACAGGTAGTAAAGCATGTGTTAGAATAGGAAATGAGGTGAGCGATTGGTTTCCGGTGAGAGTGGGGCTGAGACAGGGATGTGTGATGTCGCCGTGGTTGTTTAACTTGTATGTTGATGGAGTGGTGAGAGAGGTGAATGCCAGAGTGCTTGGACGAGGATTAAAACTGGTAGGCGAGAATGATCATGAATGGGAGGTAAATCAGTTGTTGTTTGCGGATGATACTGTACTGGTAGCTGACACAGAAGAGAAGCTTGACCGACTAGTGACAGAATTTGGAAGGGTGTGTGAGAGAAGGAAGTTGAGAGTTAATGTGGGTAAGAGTAAGGTTATGAGATGTACGAGAAGGGAAGGTGGTGCAAGGTTGAATGTCATGTTGAATGGAGAGTTACTTGAGGAGGTGGAGCAGTTTAAGTACTTGGGGTCTGTTGTTGCAGCAAATGGTGGAGTGGAAGCAGATGTACGTCAGAGAGTGAATGAAGGTTGCAAAGTGTTGGGGGCAGTTAAGGGAGTAGTAAAAAATAGAGGATTGGGCATGAATGTAAAGAGAGTTCTATATGAGAAAGTGATTGTACCAACTGTGATGTATGGATCGGAGTTGTGGGGAATGAAAGTGATGGAGAGACAGAAATTGAATGTGTTTGAGATGAAGTGTCTGAGGAGTATGGCTGGTGTATCTCGAGTAGATAGGGTTAGGAACGAAGTGGTGAGGGTGAGAACGGGTGTAAGAAATGAGTTAGCGGCTAGAGTGGATATGAATGTGTTGAGGTGGTTTGGCCATGTGGAGAGAATGGAAAATGGCTGTCTGCTAAAGAAGGTGATGAATGCAAGAGTTGATGGGAGAAGTACAAGAGGAAGGCCAAGGTTTGGGTGGATGGATGGTGTGAAGAAAGCTCTGGGTGATAGGAGGATAGATGTGAGAGAGGCAAGAGAGCGTGCTAGAAATAGGAATGAATGGCGAGCGATTGTGACGCAGTTCCGGTAGGCCCTGCTGCTTCCTCCGGTGCCTTAGATGACCGCGGAGGTAGCAGCAGTAGGGGACTCAGCAGTATGAAGCTTCATCTGTGGTGGAAATGTGGGAGGTTGGGCTGTGGCACCCTAGCAGTACCAGCTGAACTCGGCTGGGTCCCTGGTTAGGCTGGAGGAACGTAGAGAGTAGAGGTCCCCTTTTTGTTTTGTTTCTTGTTGTTGTCGGCTACCCCCCAAAATTGGGGGAAGTGCCTTTGGTATATGTATGTATAATTACCAACTAAGGAGAACTCTCGAATTACAGTAAGTTGAGGGGCGGGGTTGTTATCCTTTGGATAATCCAATATAATCAATTGGTTTAAAACTCAATTTTCTTATTTTGATTACTAATCTTAAGACGATTGGAAATTCCTAAGCCTAAACTTGCAATAGAACCAAAGATGTTTAGTGCAGCAAAAATAAACGGGTTACGTTTCTCAAGATTATCGTGTCCTACTGTCCACATCAAAAGGTCACGAGCCAAAGATTCTGCCTCGTGAGTCTTATTTTGCAAGTCGTCAGATAGCATCTCTGCAACTTTTAGTGTCGATGCAAGCAAACTCTCTGTATTAAAAGGAAAGTGTCTTCTATGCATTTCATTTAATGAAACAGCAAACCTTGAAATGGCGCTCTTTAAGCTAGTGACGTCATTCTCTGGGAGAAAAATTGCTTGCATACGTACTTCAACAACTACGTTACTTGATGTAATAAAAACGTCTTCTTGTCTTTCTACTATAGTGCCATATTTAAAATCTATACTTTTAGTTTTAGAGCTCATCCCACACGAGAAAAATGTCTGAGCGAACAATATCACTCCTAACAATAAAAACTTCATCTTGGAAACCTGTAATGAGAAAAATATATGTAATTACTCCTGTATTAAGAAGAAAAAACCTTTAACATATAATGTTCACAAAAAAAAATATAAAAAATAAAAATCTTTCCCTCACTTTTTTCCCTCTTATTTTAATTTCTTATGTGAGCCAATGATACGATTCTCTCATCAGTTGGTTGGGATACGTTTTGAACTCTAAACCTATTGGCCGTTAATGTTTTCAAAATGTTAAATGGGCCTTCAAACTTAGGTGTTAGTTTATAATTGAGTCCTTTACGTACATTTACCTGTATGTATACATTATCACCCACGGTATATGTTTTAGTTGGATTCGCTATTTTATCATGATTCCTTTTCATTAGGATTTGTGTTTTCACTTAATACTCGCAGGATGCTATCTTTGAAAGTTGTTAATTCATCTGTACTGGACTTCATATATATATATATATATATATATATATATATATATATATATATATATATATATATATATATATATATATATACACACACATACATATGTATATATATATATATATATATATATATATATATAAATTTATATATGTACATACATACATACCACACATACACACACACACACACACACACACATATATATATATATATATATATATATATATATATAAGTATATATATATGTATATATATATATATATATATATATATATATATATATGTGTGTGTGTGTGTGTGTGTGTAAATACAGACATCCATACACATTCATATATATATATATATATATATATATATATACATATACATATACATATATACAGTATATATATATATATATATATATATATATATATATATATATATATATATATACATACACCGTATATGTGCAAGTTGAAATATATACCTTACGCAGAATTATCATTATTTTTGTAATGGTTGCATAAAAACCAACTGAATCCATGAAAGAATGGGCTGTGTTAAATCTCATATTCCTAAAAAAAAAAAAAAACTATCATTTACTCTTTGGTAAAGTACTTCCTACTAAAAATCCAGCCAGGGGAAAATTCTCCTCAGGCAAATGCTCTTAATTTTAAGGTATTTTGTATATGCTGTAGTAGATCTCTGTAACAAGCTCTCTCCCTCGTATAAATGCAAGTCGGAATGGAGATAAATTGCCTAATAAAGTAAACATATGTCGCCTTTCCTTAGCCTGAGCAATACGTCTCTTGGGAAATTAACTTTATACAGACGAGCGAAACAACCGTCACTGCTTCCGCGCCACTGCGATTGGTCTTTTTTTTTCTGCTTGTTGGCTCCTGAAACAGATGGGTTGATGAATAAGGGAATGAAGGAAATTTAAAGTGGTATTCGAGATTTTCCAGGTTTTCGCCGAACTAAGAGCGAAATGATCGTGTCTATTTACATAACTAATGTACTCGATCCGTCAAAAATTACGTCTAATATTTAGATGATATACACGCACACACGCACAACCACACACAGATTCAACTCATCCCCCTATCCTATCTACAACCAGTTCGGCAATTTATGGGAAAGTGTGGTTTTCCAATTGAATATTTTGGGGGTAACGCCCCCCTCCCCACTATTTCTACCCCCTGAGCGTGACAGGAAAGAAATAAGGCTCGAATAATTATGTTTTCAGTTTTGAACAAGTTGTTCATCAGTGTTATCATGTGATTTGTCCTTAGAGTAGAGGTGAAATTTACACACCGAGTAAATAATCAGTCAAGTAAATATACTGTACAAACGAATAATTAGTTGATTATATCAATAGATAACTTTCGTTAGGTATCAGGCAGTAAGGAAGGTATGGATGAATGCTAGATTTGGTTTAGGCACTTTGTATGGGGAATGTACATAAGCCAACTGTATTTACGTCCCCGTGTTGTAATGGAGAGAATATCTGCACAATTCTTTCTTCTATTTCGTATATTTCTCAATGATGCTCGTAAACATGAATTAATGTCTTGATCGAATCTCATTTTTATTTTATTACAACTGCTTTTCTATTTTTTCTTTACTTAATATATGTATCTGAGTAGTAGTTTTACAGGTAGTAGGTTGACCAAGGCACCAACCACCCGTTGAGATACTACCGCTAGAGTTATTTGTTCCTTTGACTGGCCAGATAGTACAACATTGGATCCCTCTCTCTGGTTAAGGCTCATTTTTCTTTTGCCTACACAGGCACCGAATAATCTGGCCCATTCTTTCCACCTTCCCCTCTGTCCTCGTACACCTGACAACACTGAGATTACCAAACAATTCTTCTTTACCTAAGGGGTTAACTACTGTTCTGTAATTGTTCAGTGGCTACTTTCCTCTTGGTAATGGTAGGAGAGACTCTTTAGCCCCTACTTTTTTCAAGTTTTTAAAGTTTATATATGAAAGATTCACATTAATGTTGTAACTGATCTTAAAATGTTTTATTTTAATTTTCCATTACTTCTCATGGAGCCCTTAGGCCCCGTCCACACGAGCGAGCACTGCTTGGTAAGCTTTGCTCGGTGTGACGTCAGAAATGGAGAAACCGCGAACAAAGCTTCGCACAGGGCTTCCCTGGTGTTTAGCGAAGTATCAAGGCTTTGCCTGGCAAGGGTTTTCCCTGACGGAAATTAGTCTTCCAATAAAGGGATAAAGCTGTCACACTAATTACATGCCGTCACTTTCGAATATATACATCTGCTTTTGCATATATATATATATATATATATATATATATATATATATATATATATATATATATATATATTATATATATATATATATTATATATATATATATATATATATATATATATATATATATATATGCAGACATACATACATACACTCACTCATATATATATATATATATATATATATATATATATATATATATATATATATATATATGCACTGCTTATAAATTATCAATACTCCTAATTAAGGTAAATCTTATAAAACAAAGAAATTAAATAAAAGCTCTAAATTGCAACTTATGCAGTGTACTGTATTATTACATATATCTTAATAATAAATTATCTTTCTCAGTTTTATATTATTTATTGAACTCATTTCCTTAAAATATCTGTGCTGCTTACTATTTTGTTTACGTTTTTTCATGATATTGTTATAATTTCGTTGACGATGAATGTTTCAGGGTTATTTGTTGCTACGTGCTTTATCTACTTGTTGACTTTCTCAAACGTCTTCATACACAGATATGTCTGTGCCTCAATATAATTTAAGTATATAAATTACACCTTGCCCTTATCCTTTTACAAACAACTATATTCACTAAACGTAAACAGTATAGAATAGCAGAAAAATTACGTCACGGGACAGTGGAGTTCCTGTCACACACAACTTGATCCTGTGTCAGTCACTCACTGCCAGTCTTTCACTACCCAACCACCGTCGTTTGGACAAGAGCTTAAATGCGTTCGACAGGCTTAGCTCGCAAAGAGGCAAAGTTTACCGAGCAAAGATCGCTCGTGTGGACGGGGCCTAGGCTTACGGCATTCTGCCTTTCCAACTGTGGTTGCTGCTTAGCTTATAATAATAATAATAATAATAATAATAATAATAATGATAATAATAATAATAATAATACACGTGTATATATATGTATATATATACATACATACATACATATATATATATATATATATTATATATATATATATATATATATATATATATATGTATATATATATATATATATATATGTATATATATATATATATATATATATACATATATATATATATATATATATATATATATGTATATATATATATATATATATATATATATATATATATATATATATATATATATATAAGCAGTTTCGTGGAGCTGGGCATGACACTCAGTTCAGACGTAATCCTTCTCTAAATATTCAGTGGCAAAGGAATGTAGATTCTAAATCATACATTGCGCTGGGAGCTTGGTCTGAATCAAGCTCTAGTTTTCTAAATTAGCGATTAAACTTTCACAGAGCACTCCTGGAGAGAGAGAGAGAGAGAGAGAGAGAGAGAGAGAGAGAGAGAGAGAGAGAGAGAGAGAGAGAGAGAGAGAGAGAGATATTTGGCCTTAGGGCGTTGCTTTCCATCTGCCAAAAAGAGATTGGTCGAAATAGGGGAGTCAATTTCAAGCCTAAAATATTTCTACTGACATGGCTGCAAGGGGACATATTCTTGCTGCTGCTTTAGAGTTGCCATTTGTGGCTGGATAAGCTTAGGAATTTTTTCAGGGAAATATTTAAAAATTATTATTCAAAACATACTGCTAATCGGTTTTGATAATATACCAGTGAAAAAAAACTCTGAATTAATTGTTCATTATTATATTCTCTTGGGTATTTTTCTCCGTTTATATTGTTTTGAAAGGTGTTTTAATGATACTCTCACTTTTTGGGGGGGCTTATCAATAGACTAGATTTGAGACATAATGAAAACTACAAATAAATACAACTATTAATAGACCAGAGATGTCAAAAATGAAGGCGAAATATTTAGATAGATATGGACGCACATGGCAGTTTAGGCAATTTGTGGGAAATTGTGGTTTCCGAGTGTATATCTCGGGGTACCCCCTCTCATGAGGGTATGACTAATCCGTCTCCCGTACCGGAAAGAAATATTAACTTTATAGCTGATATGTTGTTCTTTATTATATATGGGGATAATTGGAAGTTACATCCTTGTATCCCACCATCACCAACAACAATCCAAATAAGCAAATGGATCCAATGTAATCCTGAAAGTGCTGAGATTCCTTTTAATAAAAAGTTAATCTCTCGGTTATTTCCAGTTGGCCTTTTTTCTTCCACCATGAAATGAAAGTCTGATTTTTGTCACAATTTTGAATTTGGGAAAAATTGACGCTGGAGTAGGTTGAGTAAGCAGAACTTTCCAATTATGGGAATTGCTATATATGCGGGCACTTTCTCTCTCTC
The DNA here is from genome assembly GCF_036898095.1 of Palaemon carinicauda. Taxonomy (NCBI): domain Eukaryota; kingdom Metazoa; phylum Arthropoda; class Malacostraca; order Decapoda; family Palaemonidae; genus Palaemon; species Palaemon carinicauda. The sequence goes on along the minus strand of NC_090752.1, from coordinate 92,360,613 downwards.
TCTCTCTCTCTCTCTCTCTCTCTCTCTCTCTCTCTCTCTCTCTCTCTCTCTCTCTCTCTCTCTCTCTCTCTCTCTCTCTTTCACGTCCTCTTATAAATGTGTCTCAGTTTGCGTGCATGCATATACAAAGTGCTTATACTCTCGAATAAATGTTTATGTTATTGACTGCATTAGTTTTTTTAAAATTTTTTTTTCAGGATCGGATTTCAGTACAAACTGATAGTAAAAGATAAATGTTTGGTAATCATAAGATAGAGTAAAGACAGCACCATTTCATTTTTTTTTCTAGGTAAAAGTATAAAAGATATATTTAAAGTTAATAATAGGGAACTTTGCAGAGGATTTAATGTTGTCAGTGCACCTCACGCGATGGAATATAGGCATTACTGTAAGGGTCTACTAAACTGCCCTCAGTTTTTAAGTTTTGTATTTTACCTTCATTCCCCCCCCCCCTTTCCTCTCCTCTTCCAACTTTTAATTTTGGTCCTGCATGACCTCCCCGGTCCTACCGCAAATTCATGTGCAAATTCCTCAGATCAAAGTTAATTAAACTGAAACCTCCAACAATGTTTGTTATACAACTAAGGTAGCTGCATTGAAGTACTTTTCTTTATGTTTATATAATTTTAAAGACATTTCTTTAGTGTTTAGTTTAATATTTTGAAATAAACCCATCGTGCTACTTATAGCGATTGATAGGTTTGTGCGATGTCCAAAAATTGTGCATTTTTTATTTTCTATTGTCTAAGACCTTCAAATTGTTTTTACGAATTATTTTTGACACCAATATTATGATTGAAGCCATTAATATCCACCATCGGTTATTAAAGCCTTTGCTTAACCTTAATTAAATACTGGTCCGAATAGTTTGGCTGTTCTCAACCCCCCTTACTCTGTTATATCATCAGAGGTGTCACACTAACAAATTTCAGGGCTTCCTTGGCACCTGGCCTACAGAGGGGTTCTGGTAGACTAGTAGAAACGTCCCCTCATGGCGACCGCCGGACTCGGGTTCGAGTCCCCCTCAAAGTCGATAGTTTCTTGTAGTGTTTGCAACCTCTCCAACCTTGTAAGCTAAGGATAGGGGCTTGGGTGAGCCTTTAAGTCTACTTGCTGAGTTAACAGCAGCCAATGCCCAACCCTCCTTGGTCCTAGCTTGGATGGTGAGCAGCTTTTACGCTGATCATATGTATATATAATCAGTCTCTAGGGCATTGCTCTGTTAGCCAGGGTTTTGTCACATAGCTCTTCTTGTAACTCTGCACATCCATTTCAACTTTGCATAGGTTTGTCTTAATGAATTTATCTGTATCATTGACCCAGTCAAGGAAGGATTTTATTCAGGGCTTTGAGGAATAGATCATAACCTAACCTAATTTAGAAGTGGAAGCTACACGTACAGTTGGACACAGGAATTCCTGGTACATCTTGCTCTAAAGAAGTGCATCCAACCACAACTCTACTGTGAGGGGAGTTCCTGTGTGTAGCCATGGGAATGGCTTCAGGCCAACGAGTGGAGCGGTCGATGACGGTAAACAGGTAACGATGTCCTTGTGATGTGGGTAGGGGGCCTACAACGTCGACGTGAATGTGTGCGAAACGACGCTGAGGTTGAGGAAAGGTGCCCACTCCTGAATTCGTGTGTCGATGTACTTTGGAAGTTTGGCAAGAAGTACAGGCACGAACCCAATCCTTAGCATCCTTAGAAATGCTGTGCCAAATGAACTTTGCCTTCAGCAGCTGTGCAGTAGAACGGCACGAGGGATGTGAAAGGCTGTGAATGAAATCAAACACCTGTCAGCGCATGGGAGCAGGAATCCAAGGTCGCGGTCTACCAGTATTGACGTCACAGAGGAGGGTGGTGTTGGAGTCTTCGAGGGGGAAGTCTTCCCAACGGAGGGACGTGCAGGATGTCCTACATGCTTGATGCTCTGGATCCTGTCGTTGGGCTTCAGCCAGGGCCTTGTAATCCAATCCCAGTTAAAAAGGCAGCCAACGTGTTTCTTGACAGGGCATCGGCAACGGGATTCATTTTCCCAGGGACATATTGAAGGGTGGAATTGTATTCAGCCATGGCGGAGAGATGTCGGCGTTGACGGGCGGACCAGGCATCAGACTGTCGAGTGAAGGCGTGCACCAGAGGCATGTGGTCTGTGCGAATGATGAAGGGCGTACCTTCTAAGAAATGGCGAAAGTGACGGACAGCCAAGTGCACCGCCAGCAATTCGCGAAGGTAGAATAACCCGATTCTGCCTTGGACAGTTTTCTGCTGAAGAAGGCTAATAGGCGGGGCGAGCCATTGACCTCCTGAGAGCCGCAGCAGTTGATAGGGCCTTCTTTGCATTGCAGAAGGCCGCTTCTTGAAGGGGACCCCACTTCAGGTCCTTTGGCTTGCCCTTGAGGGAGGCGTAGAGGGGAGCAAGAGTGGCGGCAAATGCTGACAGAAAAAGATGATAATAGTTGATCATGCCCAAGAATTCATGCAGAGCTTTGACGGTCGAGGGCGCGGGGAAGTCCTGAACGGCTGCTACCTTCTCAGGGAGGGGATGGACTCCTTCAGGAGTGATGTGGTACCCTAAGAACGACACTTCGTTAGCGCCAAAGGTACACTTGTCGTACCGGACTACAAGGCCGTTTTGTTGTAGGCGGTCGAGCCTGATGCGCAAGTGACGGAGGCGTTCCTCTTTTGAGGAGGAGAACACATGTATGTCGTCCACATAACATACACCTAAAGGGAGGTCCCCTAAGATGCCATCCATGAGACGTTGAAACATGGCCCCAGCATTACGAAGGCCAAAACAGGAGTAATTAAAGGTGTATGTACCAAACGGAGTGGTGATGGCGGTCTTGGGGATGTCTTCTGGGTTCATAGGGACCTGATAATACCCCGTCAGGAGGTCGAGCGTAGAGAAAACCTTCGCTTTGTGCAGGTAGGAGGTCACGCCGGCAATGTTTGGGACGGGGTAGTGATCCGGTTCTGTTTGCATGTTCAGGCGCCTGTAATCCCTGAACGGACGGAGGGAGCCGTCTTTCTTCAGAACGATGTGTAAGGGTGACGACCATGGGCTGGAGGCCTTTTGGCAAAGGCCCATTTCCTCCATTTCGGCGAACGTCTGTTTGGCGGCTGCCAATTGTTCCTGTGCCAGACGTCTGAATTTTGCGAAGACTGGGGGTCCCGTCGTCTTGATATGATGATAAATACCGTGCTTAGTAGGAACCGTGGGCGGTTAGTGAAGTTCTAGACGGAAAACTTCCGGGTACGACGTGGGGAGGTGGGCGTAGGCATCCGTGGGTGCGCTGATGTGGAGAGCGAGGTTGGAGGGGCCAGGTTGAAGAGGTGTCGACAAGTACGAGTCTGCGTTGACCAATAGTCGGTGGGCGACATCAACCAGAAGGTGTATGTGAGAGAGGAAATCCGCACCGAGGATTGGCAATGTGACGTCAGCAACGAGAAACTTCCAATTAAATTCACCGATTCCGAACGATAATGTAAGGTTCTCGTAACCGTATGTGGGTATCGCAGATCCGTTGGCAGCTACCAAGCGGACGTCGGCAGACGTAGACAGACTACGTCGTGTCCTGAAGAGTTCCCTTGGCAAAAGAGAATGACAAGCACACGTGTCTACCAAATATCGCACGCCCGTTCCTGCATCATGTAAAAAGAAAAGATTAGAAACACGGGAGGCCACCGCCACGAGCGATGGTCTACTTACACGTTTTTTGACCACTGACAATCCTTGGCACATTTCTTCGCGGTTGCCCCGAATCTCAAGTGGTAGTAGCAAAACTGCAGCGGATGGGAGGTAGTAAGTGGCTGTAGAAGTCGGTTGGGGCGCGAGCGAGTGTTGGGTGGTGGGTGGCTTTTTCGCCGCTTTGGCACGTCACGGGGTAGGCGTGTATGTCCTACGGCATTTATGTCAGCTTCGGTTGATGTTGAATAGCCGTCCTCTTCGTCAGGGGTGGAGGCGTTGCTGGAGGTCTTGAAGTGGCTGTCCATAAGGGCGTCGGCTTTGGTCATCAAGTCCTTTATGGGTAAACTATCGACATTGGGTATGACAGCGCGTATAGGTCCGGGTAAACGGCGTATCCAAAGGGCACGAAGTAGGTTCACCTCACGAGGAGAGTCGTCTGCGACAGGTTGCAGGTGAGCGATACGGGTCATTTCCCTTAGGGCAAGCGAAGCCCTTTGGTCCCCCAACAGTTGTTGCGAGAGCTGAAAAAGCTTTGCTATACGGGCAGCTGGCGATGGCGAGTACTGTTGCAGAAGGTAGGTTTTGAGGGCGTAATATGCTATTGGGGTGTCTCCATGTTCACAAAGCCAGTCGGATATTTCCGGGAAGGTGGTCTCGAGTATCGCCGCGAGAACATAATCTGCTTTGGTGGTTGAGCGAGTCACGCCGTTGATGTGAAACTGGACTTCTGCGTGCTGAAACCAAGCAAACCCCTCTCTGCTGGCGAACGATGAAAGTTTCAATGGGGCAGCCGCAGCGCCATCTTCCGTTGAGTCCTCCATAGTACCAACGATGGAGGGGCGAGGGGGGTGGGAAGGCGGGAGGAGCGAGTCGACTTCCGGGGTCACCAATTGTACACAATTGTACATAATTATTTTGTATATATTATGCTTGTATCTGCGCTCTTCCCTCGCACTAAAAAGAACCTGAATGATCATGTCTCCGGTTTTGCTCTGTAATATTGTCTGTCTCTCGAACATGTTATGTCCTGTTGCCTTGAGGTTTTGTATATAAAGGAGAGTGTTCCATAATAAACAACTCAGTTGATTGCATCCTGCTTTGAGTTCACAACTCTCTCTCGGCCCGTCACATTATTGTGCCAAGGCGCGAAGTGAGGAAGTTAAAAAGAGTTGTTTTCGGGATTCGGTTCGAAGATTCTCGCCTTTGTTTGCAGGACGGCGTTGAGGCGAAAATTTCGATTTTAAAAGTTTGCTAAACGTGTTTTGAACTTTGCGATAAACTTGTAGCTTTCCCGTTATTAGGATTCTTCTTGGGAAGATGATAACTTTGGTTTTAAAATAGGGAAGTTGATTTACATTTGCTTATTGAGCTTCATTTGGTTTGGAATGACAGAGGAAAGATAGGTTATTAGTAACTTGATAGTTTCCCAGAGAAACGTTAGAATATCATTATTATGTTAGCTTTAAAATCTATGATTTTCTCATCGGATAATCGACACTGCCAAATTATTTCTTTTTAACTTAACTGTTGTTATTTGAAAAAGCGTATATTATAAGGGCATTACACTGACCGCAAGAGGGAGAATTGAAAGAGTATCCTACCTTTTCAATAAGGGTTGTAGCTTAGCTTATAATAATAATAATAATAATAATAATAATAATAATAATAATAATAATAATAATAATAATAATAATAATAATGTTCACTTGCATAACATTTGGTGGTTGTAAATGGAATAATAAACTTTTTTATGTAAAGTAGCTCATATAATCAGATAAAATAAGTTATGTACATATGTGATCGATTTTTTATTTCAATAATTTATGTTTTTAACAGACACATAGGTAAGAACGACACATTGTGTTAACCAGCTAGTGTACCCTAGTGCTCAAAAATTACGTCTAAATATTTAGATAGATATGTTCCCACACAGATTCAGCCCTTCCCACCCCTACCTCTCTCCCCTTTCCACACTGGTTAGGCAATTTGGGTGAGATTGGGGTTTCCGAGTGAACCTTTTGATGTACCACCTCTTACCAGAGTGTGACTCTCCCTCTTACCCTAAGCGTGACAAAATTATATATATAGGTATATATATATATAGATATATATATATATATATATATATATATATATATATATATATATATATGTGTACATATACATATATATATATATATATACATACATATATATATATATATATATATATATATATATACATATATATATAACCAGATACTTGCTCTTTTTCATGTAGGGGAGATTACCTCTTAGCTTATTTCTCTCAGTATTGTATTTCCCGTGATCCTTTGGTTTATTCTTATATACAAATTTGGGATTGTCATGAGTTTATTAAGTATCCTGACATACTTAATTGATAATGAAAATGTATTATAGGCTGTTAAGGGGACTGACTGGTTTTGTTGTTGAAGATTTACTAATACATCAAATGTTAATGAAAGTTGTGAGTTGGATACTTGTAAACAAAATAAATCTGTAAAATACGAGAAACTATTTGTTGTAATAAAACACAAAACTGGGGAAAGATGTAATCAATAATGTCATTAATGAAAAGAAAAAACTCCAACCAGGCAAAGCAATTATCTTGGTCCATGAAAATTGTGGAGAATGAAAGAAAAGATTCTTAATTGCAGAAACGGACAAGAAAAGAACCACATGCGAAGTTGCAATTGCAAGTTTGCCACAAGGACAAAGAGAAATATCTGTATTAATGCAAATCCTCCTGGAATAGAATTCAAGAGGGAGGCAGATTGATATTTTGGGGAAAATTCAGATTTCATGGAAATAGTGGAAAGCTCATATTTACCAAGAAGTTTCTATTGTTCACGGAATCTGGCTTAAGAAGTGTGCTCGAAATGAAGCGGAACATTATATACTTGAATGGAAGGAGTAATACAGTATATGTTATGAACAAGAAAGGTTTTTCCAAGACACGTGGTAATGATTTATTATTATTATTATTATTATTATTATTATTATTATTATTAGCAAAATTGCAACCCTACATAGAAAATTAAAATTCTATGATCCCAATGGCACCAACAGTAGAGAAAGTGAGAATTGAATAATTGACTATAAAAAAAAATAATTAGAAAATAGACTGTGTCAAGATAATATACACTTTTTAAACTGATGAATAACATAATAAACTATGAAACAATGTTTATATCATCATCATTATCATCATCATCATCACAACAAAAATCAATTGCACCGATTTCAAACCCCTGAAGTTCATCTTTCTCACCTTTCTCGCCTAGATTTCTTTCCCCTGCTGCCTGTTTTCAACTAGCACAACCCTCTCAAACCTCAAACAACGAAGTGCCCCTTCTTTTTAGAGATGAATCTAAATTTTCCTTCCATCTCATTCTTGGCCTACCAAGAGATCATGATCACTCTGGTTTCTATTCAAGATGTTTTATGGGGGTAACTAACATCTTCCATTCCTTTCACATGGCCGTACCAGCGCAACTGTCCCCTCTCAATAAGTTTGAAAATATCTGCCACTTCCGATTCCTGCCGTAGGTCTTCGTTTTTAATCTATCTAATCTTGTCACACCCTTTATTAATCTCAATACCTTCATTTCTGCTGCTTGGATCTGGCTTTTGGTTTTATATGTAACTGTCCATGATTCATGGCCATAGGTTAAAACTGGTCGTGGTATAGATGGATATATTAAAGTTCTTACTTTTCGGGGTATGTTTCGGTCTTTCAGTAATTGTTTACAAGACCACGCTCTTCATTTACTCTCAAATTGTGCAGTCCTGTAGCTCTCCTCTTCTTGTATGGTAATTAGGAGGTTCTTTAAATGCTGGGAAAGCAAAAAATTGCTTGATATGTTGAATAAGGGGGGAGGGGTTATAAAAAACTAGCTCGGTTTCCTCACTAAACGACCTGGAACTGACACGTAAACATAGTCAACCAAACAGAATTCGTGATGCCAGCGTACATGAACAGAAGTTCGTGTACACAGCGTACATTTGATAAACTGTATATTCAAAATATACTAAATAAAAAATTTAGTGATTACTCAAAAATGTCACTAATTGTAGATTGCGTATTTTATGGACACTGTTGAGTAATTAATCCATTTTTTATATAGTATATATTTAGAATATATATCAAATGTACGCTGGCATCACGAACGTCTGTTTGGTTGACTTGTTTACGATGTTAGCTCTAGTCTGTTTTGTGAGGAAACCAAGCTGGATTTTTTATAATCCCTTTCCTCTTGCTCATTATATCTTAAAATTTTTTTGCTTTCCCAGCATTTGAAGAACCTCCTATTTACTGTGCAAGAAGAGGAGAGCTGCAGGATTGCATAGTTTTGGAGTAAATGGAGAGCGTGGTCTCGTAAACAAATACCGGTCTTTCATTAGGGGCTATAGCATATAAAGGTAATCATTAATTTATTAATTCTTTGAGCGATTTCTATTGGGTGGCCATTGTTATTACTGACTATTACACTGAGGTACCTGACATTTTTACACTGGTGTAAGGTCTGATTATCCAGCATGATATTTATATCAGCATGTCTTCTGGACAATTTCAGTTTTTTTCTTTACTAATTTTCATGCCATGAGTTGTAAGTTTGGCATTCCATTATTCCATATCATTTTGAAGATCCTCTGATGTATTTGAATATTATCTGATTCTACTATTTGGTTGGGAAGGTTATTCCACAATTTGGTCACAGCTACAATGAAACTTGTAGAATACTGTGTTATAATGAATATTAAAGAAGAAAATGCAAGACTATTAGAATTAACCGCTGACTATTTATGACATAGTGGTTTATATAGTCTGGGAAGATATGAATGAAAATAATGGCCAGAATTGGGAGTATGCTAGATCAAGGATGAGGAATTTAATTGGCCACAAGTTTTTTTCTCAAGTTCAAATGAAAACTAGACAAGAGAACAATATTCAAAACTGGGCAGAATATATGAATTAGAACATTTCCCCCGGATATACAATTCTCAAAAATCTTGAAATGGTTTCTCAATATACCAGTTTTTGTGGTGAAAGATGTAACGTACTGTCTTTAATTGTGGATGCTTTCATTTTGTAAGGAGGGGTATAATGTGAAAAATTTGGAGACTTGGGTTGGGTAGAGAGAAGTCATTCGACGTTTATGTGAACTGGGAATGGAAGGAGTGAAGAGGAAGGATTGTGTTCTTGCTGGTAAGATGGGAGTAGGTTAGAATTACCGCAAAGGAGGCTATAAGTGCAAGAAGCCTGGAAGGATTTATATGTTCCTGAAGACCTTGAGTTCCACCCAGTAAGCAGAAAGAGGTAGGTCTTGGCAAAATTTTGTCGGATATTGCAGGTCTCAGGATAATGAAAGAGGCATTGCTCAACGGGTAGATTAGGTTGAAGCTGGGAGATTTTGCATTTTCTGTCCTCGACATTTATGAGCTGCCAGGAACATGAATTACATTTTTGAGCTCTGAGGAGCATTTTTAGCATATATGTAGTCTGTGGATAATTGCCGCTAATGTCCTGGGCGTGTCTTTCGAAATGCTGTGTAGTTCAATATTTGTGATGTTTTATATACTATGAGGCTGATTTGGAATTAGCATGGTTTACGTGTCGTTCTTCAGTCTGTTGTTGCGTTCGGCAAAAATTCTCCAACCGCTTCTTGACTTGAGAAAGGGGTGGGGGTGGGGGGGGGGATATTAAGTTTGATGGTAATTTTGTCTATTCACAAGTGCTTTGCCGAGAAAATCTGCTTCTTCGTTTCCTTGAAATCTTGCATTATTTGGGATCCAGTTTAGGGTGACCTTTGTGTTTTGCAATTGGTAAATGTGAGCAAGATATTCTATTGAAAACATCAGAAAGATGTTTTCTTTGATGGTGTTACTTTCTAATGGTTGATAGGTCTCCCATGGAGTCATTGTTTATTTTTGTGTTGCCTTGAAGGGTAATTGAATGTTCTAGTGCTTTGTAAATGGTGACTAGTTCTGTCTGCAGTGTGGAAGTGTTATTGGATAGTCAACAGTTCGCTCTTAAGGAGGGGGAAATGATAGTAGCCTTAGCAGTAGGAACTGCTTTATCAAATGAGTTGTCTGTGAAGGAATGATTAGTACTAGGAGTATGTATGGAGGTGAGTGCAGCATGTCTAGACTATTTATTGACGTAGTGGATTTAACTAATGAGATATTGATGTAGTTAAAATTGAGTGTGATGTCATACTAGGCATCGGTAATAACAGGAACATAATGACAGGAATGAAAATGATGAAAAATATGTTGCTGATAAAGATGACCGCTGTGTTCACTACTGGTTTTCCATCCACAGCTATCATAGCCATAAATTAGAAATTAAATATTTCGTTTCCACAGCGAAACTAACCAAGAATGCTGTTCTATCTAACAATGAGATCCTTTTACACTCATTATCATTCCAAAAATCATTAAATGAATTATTATGGGTATGTCTTAATGTGGTGAAAGATTTGAGTGTCACCATGATCAGCAAAGCTGTACTAGTCAGGGCCACCCATACAAGGTTGGTTTGCTGTGAGCTATCAGACTAGTCTCCCACCTTCACCAATCCGTATTTGCCAGCGTGATTTTGGGCATGGCTAAACCCCAAACATGACCAACGACATGTCTGAGGCCTTTGTCCTACAGTGGACTAGAAATGGCTTCATTTGTTGTTGTATTAATATATAAAAGTTACGAAGGAAAGTACGCCAGTAGACGAATCACAAGAAAGAATATGCATTTCCTACGATGGATATTCGTTTCCTAAAAACTGGGAAATGAGTATCGGTTATTGCAACTTTATTTTAGCACGAAGATAAAAGGCGGTTTCAACTCGAAATGGAAAATATCTGTTTATCGGTTTCCAAACTTCACAGTCACCAACTTGGCGCCCGTTTATGCAACTAAATGCCAGAGGTGATTATTAATGTTATTAATATGTTAATTATTATTACAGAATTAGGTCACTTTTCATAAAGAGTTTCATCTGTATAACGAAAGTACAAAATTTCTCAATTAGATGAAATATGTAGAAAGAGGAACTTAATCAGGTGAGGACATTTTAATAGGCTTAAAACAAAATTAACATTTTGTTATAACCTAACGGTAAGCCTAGATGAAACCCGGAAGCAGTTTTTTATAAACATTCTTCAGCTATTACTGTATCATTACACTCGGTAGGATGCTCTAAATACTTAATTTATTAATTATATCACATTGAAATTAGACACATTAGAAACATGTGGCATTGATGTAGGAAGTAACATTATTTGCTGAAATATTTGGATATCGTTTACATTCTTATTATTAATTCATCTTTTAATAATACGCAAATAATGACATAATTTGCCGCAACTTTGTACAATTCTCTGACGTCAAGATTCTGGGAAGTCAAATCATCTTAATATTTTTTTCCAAGTCACTTTGGAGTACTGTCAGGGTCTTCCATTTTGTGTTTTCTTACTTTGAAAGGTAAAAACCATTTAGCCTTTTCTTGCAGCGAACGTTTTTACGTTGAACATAAGTCTTTTTTTATAGTTTATTTATGAAAGATGTATCTTATTGCTGTTACTGTTTTTTAAGATATGTTATTTTTATTGTTCGGTACTTCTTGTAGTTTATTTATTTCCTTTCCTCTCATTGGGCTATTTTTCCATGTTTGAGTGCTTGGGCTAATAGCATCCGGCTTATCCAACTAGGGTTCTGGCTTACCTAATAATAATAATAATAATAATAATAATAATAATAATAATAATAATAATGATGATGATGATGCGAGAAGAAGACCCTCTTTTATACTAGTTTTATTGAGAGTTATGGCGGCATCAGCGGAATTTATTAAACTTTTCGTCTTAATGTCATAGATAATTCAAGAGCTGCCCTACTTTCAACTCTTAAATCTGACAACTGCCTCTAGTGGAAACATTTTCCCCATATATCTTATAATTTTGTATTATGGTCCCTTTAGGGATGCCCAAATGTATCATACTTAGACAACAATTATTAGCTGAAGAGGAGGAACCTTAAGGATTTATGGCTAACAGAGAAAGAAATAAAGAATCTATTAAAGAACATATAATGATAACGTTGATTAAAATAATGATTATGAAAATATGATAGATTACATTACTTAATTTTCAGTACAAGTAAAATTAGCTCTTATTAAACTTTGCATATACTGTAATGCTACGATTGATAATGAAACAAAAGCTAGGATTAAGTTGATGAAAACTAAATTATAACGGACAAAATTTGTTGTAATGTTATAATGATCATATATATCAGGACAACAATAACTTAAGGGGCACTCAGTAGAGCGCAGACCTCCTCCGCGTCAGCTTCTTTTGTTCGACCTTGACCTTGACTTTAGACCTTCCAAAATTTAATAATTTCCAGCTTTTTACATAAAAGTTAATCCCTGCAAGTTTCATTACTCTACGATTAAAATTGTGGCCAGGAAGCTATTCACAAACAAACACACACAAACAAACAAGGGGTAAAACATAACCTCCTTCCAACTTCGTTGGTGTAGGTAACAATTGCCTCGTTGAATAAAGGCTGAAACCCAAAGACAAAATCTCATCGTGGAAGACAAGAAGATATCTCATTTGGACCAGAATTGACATAATCCGACAACGCATATGTTTATCCGCTCGAGTTCAAGACAAGAAGCAAGAAATGTATTTTTTTTTTTTCGCAAATCCGATATGGAGATGAACTCAAATACCGTGTATATCCGGATGGGAGACAACCGGCTGTCAAATTTACAATTCTTTTTTTTTCTTGCCCACTTTCCAGCTTTCAGGCAAAGGATCTCTCTCTCTCTCTCTCTCTCTCTCTCTCTCTCTCTCTCTCTCTCTCTCTCTCTCTCTCTCTCTCTCTCTCTCAGTATAGAATATAGAAGAAATATTTATTACCTCTTTTAAATTGAATATTCTGCTGTGTATCTGTATTTCAAATGTCAAATGAAAATTAATTCCAAAAGTATTTCAATTTTTTTCTTTACACTTTTATCTTGTTCAATCACTCGAATATATTAGTAACATTTCATTTCGAAGAATAGAAAATTTAGATTTTTATATATTTTATTCTACATCATATATTTTATCATTCACAAATTTGAAACATTGCATTGAAGATAATGTTCCTTCTCTTTTTTTTGTCCTTATTTTCGCAAGAGATGAAGTTGCAAGCCCATTGGGGAGACTGGGTTGTCGCTTCTAGGTGTCTGACTCGGTTTAGCCAAATAGATTTATAACAACATATTTAACTGAAGTGGCCAGACTCAATTTTAAGTTTATGGAAGGATTAACACGTCTTTTAAATCTTATATATATATATATATATATATATATATATATATATATATATATATATATATATATATATATATATATACATATATATATATATATATATATATATATATATATATATATATATATATATATATATATATATATATATATTATACTATTCAATAAGATTTGCGTTAAAAGCCATTTAGAAATACATGCTTTGAATTTGCATATGCTGTATTGAGGAGAACTCGGTTTTCATATAAAGATATCTAGTAGACCCATACTGTAATTTATGATTTTATCATGAGAAATAATCGAAACTTTACGTATGTAATATGTATTATACTTTCATTTTGCATACCTGTATTTGGACAGCTGTGAGTGACGTTAGGGTGGGCTAAACGTCAGAAATTCTTGGTTTGGATTTAATAACTCGTAGACTGTCGTTGTTACACACACACACAAAAAATACGATGACTTTAGATTTTATTATAATTGTAAATAATGATTATACATTAGGACTATTTTTATTGCAGTACTGTAGGTTGGTCGAGGTACCACCCACCTGTTGAGATACAACCGCTAGAAAGTTATTGGGTCTTTTGACTGGCCAGATAGTAGTATATTAGATCCCTGTCTGGTTACGGCACATTTTTTTCATTGCCTACATAGATACCGAATAGTCTGGCATATTCTGAAACATTCTTCTCTTTCCTCATACCCCAGACAACACTATTATGACCAAAAATACTTCTTCACTCTAGGGACTTGTTGCACTCTAACTATTCAGAGACAACTTTCCACTTGGTCAGGGTAAGAGAGATCCTCTTCAACTATGATAAGCAGCTTCTCTAGGACACACTAAAATTAAACCATTGATCTCTAGTCATGGGTAGTGTTAAAACCTCTGTACCATGATCTGCCACTGTCCTGGGTTAGAATACTCTTGCTTTAGGGTACACTCATGCACACTATTCTGTCTGTTTCCTTATTTCCTTGCCTCGCTGGGCTATATTCCCTGTTGGAGCACTTGGATTATCGCATTCTGATTTTTTAACATACATGACATGCAATTAATCCCGGTTTACTTGATACCTCAAATCTATTCAAATTAACCAACAGTTATAATTATAAAAGTTCTCGCCAATGAAATGAAAAACGAGGGACGCATCCTCGCGTTTTATAGACCAACAAAACTACATAAAACTGTGTTAGTAAAGTCCATTAGGAAACTTTTTCCCATCTTCTTTCCTCACAAGCGAAAGGACTTGTAGTCTTCCGTTATCGCCTCAAAGGAAAAAGGACTTTTAAAAGTCTGGAAACTTTTAATGAAAAGATACCTGACCTTACACCCCTGTAGGAAATCGAGACTTCACTCGAGAAAGGAAATGTTTTCTGTGCAAAATATAATAGTCATGTACAAATGTATGTTTATATATATATATATATATATATATATATATATATATATATATATGTATATATATATATACACATACTTTATTTGTATATGTTTGTGTGTATTTATATACGGTGCTACTATAGTGTGAGGTCTACCGCCATATGTCGCCTACCCAGGTGGAGGGTGAGGTCTACCGCGTGACCAGCGTCCCAGAGTCCTGCTCCTAACCATCGAACATGTGAACTGCCCAAATCCATCAAAAAACGTGACCTGCCCATTTAAAAGGAAGCCAACGGAGCTCCTAAATTGACGGGCTGCCAACGCAAGAGCCCGTGTCCAGCAATAAGGGCTGGGCAATCTGACAAGCAGGCAAGCTCCTAAATCAATTTTTCCCTCGGCCTAAAAGATATCATCGATTGAGGGTACTAAAAATGTTGCTGAAGGAGAATGCGAGGTGTTGGTCGTCAGCTGTTCCAGTCTCATCTTGATCTTTTTTTGCTGGAAGGTGATGAGAAAAAATTCCAATGATCTACTTGTGTCATTCTTAGAAGATTTACAAAGTGTGTATCGCTAGAATAAATGTATGGAAATATATGATAACCTGTTTGATGTATAGAGTGTATCGCTAGAATAAATGTATGGAAATATATGATAATATGTTTGATGTACGAAGAGTGTATCGCTAGAATAAATGTATGGAAATATATGATAACATGTTTATTTTTACCTTTATTCCTTTTTTCAATGTAATTAGAAATCCAATTATCTATTTAAGTCATTTCTAAGATATGTTTAAATTGAGTGTTTATTGC
>NC_090752.1:92335393-92340393 GCF_036898095.1 Palaemon carinicauda | reverse complement strand
GCAAAAAGGACGTCTGAATAGAGACATAGGCAATCACTCGCACACACACAGATTCAACTCTTTCCACACCCTTCTCCTTTCCTAACTACAACACGGTAGTTCTTTCCTAACAGCAATAGGGTAGTTTCGACAATTGATGGGAGGTTGTGGTTTCCGATCGCACCTCATGGGTTACCCCCCTTTCACCGGGGGTAGGACTAATCCATCATACACGAACCGAGTTGCGCGTCTTTGTGTACGCTCATGAGTGTGTGTGAGAGAGAGAGAGAGAGAGAGAGAGAGAGAGAGAATTGGCCAGATGAAAATTCCGTTATACACCATATATGTTTTTATCACTATCCATATTCTTGGACTGGACGTCCTGGTAAATTCATTCCCTTAAAAAAAAAAAAAAAAAAAAAAAAAAGTAATGATAAAACAATCCTAGCACACCTTAGATGAAATACAATCAAATCGTCGAATAGGCTTTTACCAAATAAAAAACGATCTCGAAGTGAAACATTTTATTACGAAATTACGGTAAAATTCATATGGCTATAGGTTATAGTTTTTGAAATATTTGTTCACAAGGAGTTATGAACGGAAAGAGAATTTTTTTGTTTTTTGCATCCAAATATGATGCTTGCATCTTTGTATGTCTATCAGGTATCCATCAATCTGAAATTATATACTGTATATATATATATATATATATATATATATATATATATATATATATATATATATATATATATATATATATATATATATATATACTGTCTGTATAAATATTTATATGTATATATATTTCTATATATATAAATGAATATATAAACATATATATATTTATATGTATATATATACACTAGATGTTTATATATATATGTATATACTATATATATATATATATATATATATATATATATATGTATGTATATATATATATACGGTCTGTATATATATATGTATATATATATATATATATATATATATATATGTATATATATACTGTCTGTATATTATATATATATATATATATATATATATATATATATATATATTATTTATATATATTTATATAATGTATATATAAATATATATATATATATATATATATATATATATATATATATATATATATCCGTCAGATAAAAGAAAAATTGAATTCGATGGCTCGCAATAAAAGAAATAGTTTATTTACTTTTCCTACGCAAAATATGTAGCAAACTTTTTTCAAGCGAATATTTTTCCATTCTACGCCTTTTCCCATCATTGAGAGTTCTCCATAATTGTTAATTTACTATTGCAACGAAAACACATAAACAAATTATTCCATACTTATATCTTTCATGTATCCCCTTTATTATTTTCCTCTGAATGTTGTTTAATCTAATGAAGGTATTATCACCATGTCTTTTAACTCTAACTGTGAAGCACCGTAGTCGACTAGCCACCAGGTACTGGTGGACACAGGAATTCCTGACAGACCTCGCTCCTAGGAAGTGTACCCTGTCACACCCTTACTGTGCAGTGATAGAGTAAGGCAGCGGTTCCCAACCTTTTTGTTCTTTTGTACCTCTTGGGCATTTTCTATAGAATAAAGGTATCCTTAAATTTGACTAAAAAAGAGAAACAATGAAATTGGTATTATGATATAATTGTAATTTAATCTCAGTACTGATTACCTGATCCAATGTACCCTCTGGAGAGTAAAATTGTACCCCTGAGGGTACATGTACCCATGGTTGGGAACCCCTGGTGTTGGGAAAGACGCCAGGTGGGGCTACATACAGGATCTTACCCGGCAGTGAATGTGGGACAAGGTGCCTTTTTTCAAAGCGCAGTGTACCTGGAATTCCTGTGTCCAACTGTACCTTATACAGTGGTCAGGTCAATAAAGGTTAAATGGAGTTTTCAGGAAACGGGACCAAATTAATATGACCTAGTGGGATTAAACTCCGGTAGCACTGAGCTGTGATGTCAAACCATTCTGTTGTATAAAATGTAGTCGCTGAAAAGCATCGAAAATTTCAGGCCTCATCAGAACAGTTCCGCTGGAGGCTGTATAATCAAAGGACATATTCAGTGACATTATGAAGAGAATAGGTTTTGTTTTTAAACATTTTTGTCAAACATTGTTATTTTTTATCGTTTGAATGATCAAAGAAAATTCAAATAAAGAGCCGCCGTTGCTAGTTTATTGTTGGCATTTTGTAACATTTTTCTCTATCTCGAATACTTAAATAAAAAGAATATATCCGGGAACTTTGTAAAACTGATTTTACGTTTGATATTTTTTGGTACCCTAGAATTGTCCTATAAATGTTTTTTGTGGAAAAATAGTCGTGTGAAAGAGGAATGAATAAAACTAGAATTTTCTTGTTGGTGTAATTGAACTAACAAATAACTTGTGGTCTCAAATCCACCTGGCAACGAACATTTTGCTGACATAGATTTATTTCCTTTTTGGATTTTATGACTCTCAATGGAAATTGCATCTAAAAATGTTATGATAAAGAAAAGATGAAAATTTATTCTGAGCATAGCGATGTATATCACTGAAAATTTCCAGTATACTCTTCAGAAGTCTTCAGTCGTTATATATATATATATATATATATATATATATATATATATATATATATATATATGTGTGTGTGTGTGTGTGTGCGTATGCACGTATGTATGTAATGTATGTATATATTTATATATGTATATATATATATATATATATATATATATATATGTATGTATATATATTTATGTATGGATGTATGTGTGTATATATATATATATATATATAAATATATATATATATATATATATATATATATATATATATATTAGATAAAATCTGGTGTTTATATCCAAACGCACACTATGGAATATAACGAAAAAAGTCTTTAGCGTTCCTTCTCACTAGGGACTTGAACCTGGGTTACCTTCTCATTTCATATAGCTATCACATTCATATTTTATTTATCATTTAGCATGAGGATTCTAAACCTATGTTATCGTCGCTACACGCATGCGCAAAGTTTCTGTTTAATATTCGCATACTAGTGTACGCTACCCGTCAAAAATGTTGGCTGAATATTTAGATATGTATTGGCGTGCTACTGTATTAAGCACACATTGAGTATGAGTTGTTTTCAGATGTATTTAAATGGTACATGAATACATCTTAATAGTTTTTAAGTCTTTATTCTATAAAAACAACAGAGTTGAACATCTCCATCACTGGAGGAAGCTGGGTTGGTCCAGATGACCAATTCTGGTGAAGTTTAGATGTGAACTGAATAAATTATCGATATCACAGATATCGTATGCTTGGTTTACTTTAGCCACGTGACGAAATCGGAAGACACCTGCATCCGGTGACGTCACAAACTTTCACACGATGAGACAATGTGTTGACGTTTAAGAAGAATGTCAAATTGCTGAGACTTGCATTGTATGTCCGGTTTACGATTTGAATGACTACAGCAAATCCCAGGGTTAGCTCTTCCAACCAACATGACATATTACGTCATTTGTTTTAAACATGTAATATTAACTATTCTAATCATTACATATGTACACGCACACAGATTCAACCCTTCCCACCCCCTCCCCGTTTCCTAACTACAACACGGCATTTTCGGCCATTTGTGGGAGATTGTGGTTTTTAAGTGTACTGCTTAGGGTACACCCCTCTCACAAGGGTGTGTCTACTCCCTCTCCCCCTACCCGAGAGACGGGGAGAGACAAAGCAGTCATACGTTTGGCAATGCTGCTGTGTGACAAAAAAGAAAGTTTATATATATATATATATATATATATATATATATATATATATATATATATACACACATATATATACAGACACTTATTATATAGTGGAGGGGATATGATTTGGATGCATGTAGATGTGTGGACAACTTATGTTAAATCAATTTCGATTTGCTAAAATATCCCGTTGAAAATTACTGCATCTCTTCTTCTTCTTCTTCTTCTTCTTCTTCTTCTTCTTCTTCTTCTTCTTCTTCTTCTTCTTCTGCTTCCTTGGGGTATTATAAATGTACAATCTTCTGTTCCTTTGTCGTGTATCGAAAAAAAGTTATTTTTTAAAAAGTTAACGCGAACTAAAAAGAGGTTCAATTTTACACCCTAAATGCCTGTCCTCATCTTGCCATTACGAGAGGATGCACCGATGTAATGAAACATCAGAAGTAAAAAAGTGATAGAACTCGGTCGTTTTCTTAAGTTGACTTCGTGGAAAGAAGATGAAATTCTACGAAGTGAATATAAAATTCGTCGAAGAGAAGATGAAATTCTACGAAGTGAATATAAAATTCGTCGAAGAGAAGATGAAATTCTACTAAGTGAAAATCAAATTCGTCGAAGAGAAGATGAAATTCTACGAAGTGAAAATCAAATTCGTCGAAGAGAAGATGAAATTCTACGAAGTGGAAATAAAAGTCGTCGAAGACAAGATAAAATTCTACGAAGTGAATATAAAATTCGATGAAGGACCGAACTAAAGTTGGGGAGTTAATTCAGAGAATTTTTGTAATGTTTACACGTTTAACATTTTATTATGATTTCGATGGATTTTCGAACAAAATTATTTCTAGTATACACTGGCATGAAAAGATGATAAACAGACACTAGTGGATGCCCATGTTCGTGAAATTTGTTCTACAGTGGACTGATAACGACTACTGATTGATATATATATATATATATATATATATATATATATATATATATATATATATATATATATATATATATATATATATATATATATATATATACACACACACATACCCACACACACACACACACAGTTGTATTCTACAAAGTGAAGATAAAATTTGTCGACGAGAAGATAAAATTCTACGAAGTGAAAATAAAATTTGATGAAGGACCGTCATAAATTGGGGAATTTATTCAGAGAATATTTATAAGGTTTAGACGTTTAACATTTTCTTATGACTTCATTTTACTGTGTTGGATTTTTGTTTTATGCTTTCAAT
>NC_090752.1:92310393-92317893 GCF_036898095.1 Palaemon carinicauda | reverse complement strand
CGCGATACTTAAATAGGCATAAATATTATTACCTTGGGACAGAGAGGTCCCCTTGGCTTTTACTGAACCAAGGGCAGTAACAAAATGTTAAGATGAACTGGATCCTTGCTGCAGAGAATGGATATCCAAAAAGCTAAATAGCTTCACACTGTAGCTCTGCAATGGCGAGGAGTAAATATAATCCAGAAGCAAAAGTCGTGCCCTTCAATGTTGGAGGCTCAGAAACACACTGAGGAACCATCCTCAAAAAAAGCCCCTCCAAAACTCCGTTCACGCAGGAGCGCAGCCACGTAACCAACACCACTTGAAAATATAAAACAGCCGTTAGTCCATTATAACCACTAACATAACCACCAGTGAAAAGACAAACAATTAAAGCAAGACAATAATTCTACAGTATATTTAACCTTATACATCTATAAAAACCTTAAATAATTTAGACATATTAAAGCAATAATGTTACAATATATATATATATATATATATATATATATATATACACACCGTATATGTGCAAGTTGAAATATATATCTTATATATATTGTAATGGCTGCATAAAAATCAACTAAATCTATGAAAGAATAGGCTGTGTTGAATCTCATATTCCTAAAAAAAAAAAAAAAAAAAAAAAAAAAAAAAAAAAAAAAAAAAAAAACCATCATTTACTCTTTGATAAAGTAATTCCTACTAAAAATCCAGCCAGGGGAAAATTCTCCTCAGGCAAATGCTCTTGATTTTAATTTATTTTGCATGTGCTGTAGTAGATCTCTGTAACAAGCTCTCTCTCTCGTATAAATGCAATTCGGAATACAGTAGAGATAAAATGCCTAATAAAGTAAACATATGTCGTCTTCCTTCTCCTGAGCAATACGTCTCTTGGGAAACTAACTTTATAAAGACGAGCGAAACAACCGTCACTGCTTCCGGGCCACTGCTATTGCTTTCTTCCGGCTGCTTGATTCCTGAAGCAGATGGTTTGATGAATAAGGGAAAGGAGGAAATTTTAAGTGGTATTTGAGATCTTCCAGGTTTGTGCCGAACTAAGAGCGAAATGATCTTGTCTATTTACATAACTAGTGTACCCGATCCGTCAAAAATTAAGTCTAAATATTTAGATGATATACACGCGCACACGCACAACCACACTCGGATTCAACTCATCCCCCTATCCTATCTCTAATCAGTTCGGCAATTTATGGGAAAGTGTGGTTTTCCGATTGAATATTTTGGGGGTAAACTCCCACCCCTTATTTCTACCCCCTAAGCGTGACAGGAAAGAAATAAGGCTCGAATAATTATGTTTTCAGTTTTGAACAAGTTGTTCATCAGTGTTATCATGTGATTTGTCATTATAGTAGAGGTGAAATTAACTCATCGAGTAAATAATCAATCAAGTAAATATACTGTACAAACTAATAATTAGTTGATTATACCAATAAATAACTTTCGTTAGGTATCAGGCAGTAAGGAAGGTATGAATGGATCCTAGATTTGGGTTAGGCACTTTGTATGGGGAAAGTACATAAGCCAACTGTATTTACGTTCCCCTGTTGTAATGGAGAGAATATCTGCACAATTCTTTGTTCTATTTCGTATATTTCTCAAGGATGTTCGTAAACATGAATTTAATGTCTTGATCGAATCTCTCATTTTTATTTTATTATTACTGCTTTACTATTTTCTATTTACAAAATATATGTATCTGAGTAGTAGTTTTACAGGTAGTAGGTTGACCAAGGCACCAACCACCCGTTGAGATACTACCGCTGGAGTTATTTGTTCCTTTGATTGGCCAGATAGTACATCATTGGATCCCTCTCTCTGGTTAAGGCTCATTTTTCCTTTGCCTACACAGACACCGAATAATCTGGCCTATTCTTTCCACATTCCCCTCTGTCCTCGTACACCTGACAACACTGAGATTACCAAACAATTCTTCTTCACCAAGAGGTTAACTACTGTTCTGTAATTGTTCAGCGGCTACTTTCCTCTTGGTGATGGTAGAAGAGACTCTTTAGCTCCTCCTTTTTTCAGGTTTTTAAACTTTATATGTGAAAGATTAATTTTAATGTTATAAATGTTCTTAAAATGTTTTATTTTAATTGTCCATTACTTCTCCTGTAGCCCTTAGGCTTATGGCATTCTGCCTTTCCAACTGTGGTTGTTGCTTAGCTTATAATAATAATAATAATAATAATAATAATAATAATAATAATAATAATAGTAATAATAATAATAAAATAATACACGTATATATATATATATATATATATATATACGTGTATTATTATTATTATTATTATTATTATTATTATTATTATTATTATAAGCTAAGCAACAACCACAGTTGGAAACACTCAGTTCAGACGTAATCCTTCTCTAATTATTCAGTGGCAAAGGAATGTAGATTCTATATCATACATTGCGCTGGGAGCTTGGTCTGAATCAAGCTCTAGTTTTCTGGAATAGCGATTAAACTTTCACAGAGCACTTTTGGGGAGAGAGAGAGAGAGAGAGAGGAGAGAGAGAGAGAGAGAGAGAGAGAGAGATTTGGCCTTTGGGCGTCGCTTTCCATTTGCCAAAAAGGGATAGGTCGAAAGAGGGGAGTCAATTTTAAGCCTAAAATATTTCTACCGACATGGCTGCGAGGGGACATGTTCGCTGCTGCTTTAGAGTTGCCATTTGTGGCTGGATAAGCTCAGGAATTATTTCAGGGAAATATTTAAAAATTATTTATTATTCAAAACAGACTGCTAATCGGTTTTGATAATATACCAGTGAAAAAAAAAACTCTTAATTCATTGTTCATTATTATATTCTCTTGGCTATTTTTCTTCCTTTATATTGATTTGAATGATGTTTTAATGATACACTCTCTTTTTTTTTCAAACTTTTTGCCGGTGGCTTATCAATAGACTAGATTTGAGACATAATGAAAACTACAAATAAATACAACTATTAATAGACCAGAGATGTCAAAAATGAAGGCAAAATATTTAGATAGATATGGACGCACATGGCAGTTTAGGCAATTTGTGGGAAATTGTGGTTTCCGAGTGTATATCTCGGGGTACCCCCTCTCCTGAGGGTATGACTACTCCCTCTCCCGTACCGGAAAGAAATATAAACTTTATAGCTAGATATGTTGTTCTTTATTATAAATGGGGATAATTGGAACTTACATCCTTGTATCCCACCATCACCAACAACAATCCAAATAAGCAAATGAATCCAATGTAATCCTGTAATCCTGAAAGTGCTTAGATTCCTTTTAAGAAAAAGTAAATCCTTTTTTCTTCCACCATGAAATGAAAGTCTGATATTTATCACACTTTTGAATTCGGGAAAAAAATTACGCTAGAGGAGGTTGAGTAAGCAGAATATTCCAATCATGGGAATTGCTATATCTGCGTGTACTTTGACTCTCTCTCTCTCTCTCTCTCTCTCTCTCTCTCCTCTCTCTCTCTCTCTCTCTCTCTCTAACACACACGTCCTCGTATAAATGTCTCTCAGTTTGCGTGCATGCAAATACGAAGTGCTTATACTCTCGAATGAATGTTTATATTATTGAGTGCTTTAATTTTTTTATTCTTTTTTTCAGAATCGGATTTCAGTACAAACTTTGATAGTAAAAGATAAATGTTTGGTAATCATAAAATAGAGTGAAGACATCTCCATTTCATTTTTTTTTATTTTCTAGGTAAAAGTATAAAAGATATATTTAGATTTAATAATAGGGAACTCTGCAGAGGATTGAATGCTGTCAGTGCACCTCACGCGATGGAATATAGGCATTACTGTAAGGGTTTACTAAACTGCACTCAGTTTTTAAGTTTTGTATTTTACCTTCATCCCCCCCCCCCCTTTCCTCTCCTCTCCCAACTTTTAATTTTGGTCCTGCATGACCTCCCCGGTCCTAGCGCTAATTCATGTGCAAATTTCTTAGATCAAAGTTAATTAAACTGAAACCTCCAACAATGTTTGTTATACAACTAAGGTAGCTGCAATGAAGTACTTTTCTTTGTTTATATAATTTTTAAAGACATTTCTTTAGTGTTTAGTTTAATATTTTGATATAAACCCCTCATGCTACTTATAGCGATTGATAGCTTTGTGCGATGTCCAAAAATTGTGTATTTTTTATTTTTTATCGTCTAAGACCCTCAAATTGTTTTTACGAATTATTTTTGGCACCAATATTATGAATGAAGCCATCAATATCCACCATTGGTTATTAAAACCTTTGCTTAACATTAATTGAATACTGGTCCGAATAGTTTGGCTGTTCTCAACCCCCCTTACTCTGTTATATCATCAGACGTGTCACACTAACAAATTTCAGGGCTTCCTTGGCACCTGGCCTACAGAGGGGTTCTGGTAGACTAGTAGAAACGTCCCCTCATGGGGTTCGAGTCCCCCTCAAAGTCGATAGTTTCTTGTAGTTTTTGCCGCCTCTCCAACCTTGTAAGCTAAGGATAGGGGCTTGGATGAGCCTATAAGTCTACTTGCTGATTTATCAGCAGGCACTGCCTGGCCCTTCTTGGTCCTAGATTGGGCGGAGAGGGGCTTTTACGCTGATTATATGTATGTATGGTCAGTCTCTAGGGGATTGCTCTGTTAGCCAGGGTTTTGTCACGTAGCTCTTCTTGTAACTTTGCACATCCATTTCAACTTTGCATAAGTTTGTCTTATTGAATCTATCTGTATCATTCACCCAGTCAAGGAAGTATTTTATTCAGGGTTTTGAGGAATAGATCTTAACCTAACCTCATTTAGAAGTGGAAGCTACGCGTACAGTTGGACACAGGAATTCCTGGTACATCTTGCTCTGAAGAAGTGCACCCAACCACGCCTTTACTGTGCGGGGAGTTCCTGTGTGTAGCCGCGCCCACCAACCTTGCCATCTCTCCCTACGCTATCTGTTTGGTTACTCAAGGAGAAGTAAGGGTGTGACAGGGTACACTTCTTTGTAGTGAGGTGTACCAAGGACCCCTGTGTCCAATTGTACATATTGTAATGCTTATTGAAAGCCAAGTTTGGCTAGTTTCTTTGGTTAGAGTTTCTGAGGAAAATAAAAATTTGATTGTAATGAGTAATATGGTGTCGTCAATCCTTGTAGGAATGACGCTGAATACATTGTAAAACATGATATATAAAAGCTATATGTTCGTTTGTTCCATAATGAGGTTTATCAGCAGTTAATGAAATACAAAGAGATATGGCGAGACAGCAAAAGAAAAGAAACACAGAATAGAGAGAGAGAGAGAGAGAGAGAGAGAGAGAGAGGAGAGAGAGAGAGAGAGAGATTGATTTTGATTGATAGAGAGTTTTCTGGTATTCTGACACACATACACACACGCACAAACACACACACATATATATAATATATATATATATATATATATATATATATACGTACAGAGAGAGAGAGAGAGAGAGAGAGAGAGAGAGGAGAGAGAGAGAGAGAGAGAGAGAGGAGTTCGTGGGGTAAGTGCCATTCTTTTAATTCTTACCATCACTCCCAATTGCCTCTTAAGTAGACAAAGCAATGTTATTTTTCTTTCAATCTGTCTCAAATTTACCCTACTGATAGTTAATGATGCAGAGAGAGAGAGAGAGAGAGAGAGAGAGAGAGAGAGAGAGAGTATTAAAAAAATAATTTGATAATAACGACAAAAGTAGCAATAAAATAGATAGAATATGTAATGAAATAGTTATGAGCCTAATATGCAATGCAAATTCTTTTTTTCTTGATAATTATTTTCCAAGATGAATTAATGATTGACTTGAAAAGGTTGTTAAACATAAACTATATTTTTTCACGCTGAATATAACGGAAATAAAATACCGCCACTAACGTTATCAGTTCATCAATGATTGTTCAGTCCTAGTTATCAACATGTTTCCAATGTGTGAAGGTAACTTAGTAACTCGATTTTCCAGCAATATTTGCTAAATATGTATTCCTCGACATTCTGAAAGTTATTTGGACAAAGGTAGGCAGCATTATAATCTCCTGCCACGCAAAGCGGCAATGCCAAACGTTTGATTACTTGGTCTCTCCCCGTCCTTCGGGAAGGGGTTAGTAATTCAATGGTGAGATGGGGCTGCCCCGAGGGGTACACCCGGAAACCCTAATCTCCCACAATTTACCAAAACTGCCGTGTTGTAATTAGGAAATGGAGGGTTTAGTATGTTTTTGTGGTGTACGTTTGTGTGCTCATATTTTTCACGGGTCGCGTTCAATAATACTACGTGAAATGTTTGAATTGGTCGTTGAAAAGTATGAAAGGAAAGCATCTCTCTCTCTCTCTCTCTCTCTCTCTCTCTCTCTCTCTCTCTCTATAAAAATCAAGAAAAACGTTAGCGAGTTCACCTGAAAAAGTTTAAGTCCAATGTTATTCTTTTCATGGGCACGGGTAGCTCTGTAAATCTCATTCTACTAGGTAGAAGCTTCGTAAATCTCATTCTAGTAGGTGGTAAATTTATCTTCTCAATGCGTACGCATAGAACCAATCTGTTTTGGTTGTTGGTTCCACCTTTCAACTTCTGTTATTGGAAGTAATTTTATGACGTCTTAATATTTGCCTTCTACACCAATCATCAGTATTCTGAGTTTGTTCATTTGTTTATTTGTTATCGACAACCACTCAAATCACCTGTTTCATCTCTTGTGGCTTAACTCTTATTGATTTCAGCCAATAACAAACGTTTTTGGAATTACGTAATACTTTTGACGTTTTGCTATTCGAAGACAGGTGCTTCAGGCCACTGTCTCGACAATTAGCCAATCTACAACTGCCATCTACAAACATACCTGATTCTCTCCAAAATACTATGGTTTGGTTGGTCCTCGGTAAAGAGATGATGACGTCAATTGTCACACTTTATGTAACTGGCTGTCAATTTATGACGTTTTCATTGTTAACCAATCAGAAAACAATACGGTTCCAACAGACCAAGGATTGTCTTTTCCGCCATCAGTTTGAAGGTATGGATAGTGGAGTGCGGTTGTGTGACTCTTGTGAGCTCGATTATTTTTGGGTAATAGGCAAATATCAGGGTGGTGCATATGCCGAACATGCAAAATATGCAGATGATTTTTTCCGTCAACATTCTGTGTTACCTTTGAGTGTTCAGTGTCCCAAGTGTCAGAAACCATTACTTTTTAGGGAAGATAAGCATATTTGGTATTGTAGTTCTACTGTGGTGATTGCTAAAACAAAGAAACGCCGGCGATGTGGGTATCAAGTTTCAGATTATAATAAAGGTACCTTTTTAGATGGTACTCATCTTCCTGCTTGGAAACTATTATTATTTATTAATCATTGGGTCAATAAATTGTGGAACCATCATACTGTAATAGATTCTCTTAAAATTAGTAGAGCAACCAATGTTGATTGGCGTAGTTTTTGTTGTGAAGTTGCTGAATATTATTTTGATAATCAAGAACCAATTGGTGGTGATGGTGTTATAATAGAAATAGATGAATCTCATTTT
>NC_090752.1:92302893-92305393 GCF_036898095.1 Palaemon carinicauda | reverse complement strand
AGTAGCGGTAAGAACAGTGGTAGGGCTAATAGCAATAGTAACAAATGATCGGAAATAATTGACGGTAATGATACAGTCATGCAATGCCATAGAATTTTTAATTGGTAAAACAACTTTTCGAGATCTAACGATTATAACCTCTAAAGATTGTTAAGCTCTTAACTAATTTACTCGTTGATAATGAAAGAAGGAGAATATGCATTTTAACACAATGTGTTTATTCGTATATGTGCATAGGATACATGATAATATTTAATAAACTGAATGTGTACTGACCAGGTTAAACATTATTCGTAAGACACTAGAGCCAGTTTAAATGAAATTTGTAAGTTTTGACGGATAATTTTTTTCGTTCTTCGTTTTGTTAGAGTAAAAAAAAATAATTTTACTACAGATGTTTTTCGATGGTGTTTTCAGACAAACCTCCTCTACAGTATAAGTGATAGGAAAATCCTAGCTTAGTAAAATTACTTATACTCGAGTATTCACTCCCCCTTGCCCTGATCCTAGTGCCTCATACTTGAGTGTTGTACAGCTGAAAAGCCTTGCTTTGTAATGAAATATGTTGAAAAGTTTTCAGTCATTTTGTTGAGGGCAAAACAGTCATATTGCATTATGAAGATATTAACCATTTTGGTAGAACTGCAATTGTGATATGCCCCTATGTAATAAAGAGCATGTGTGTGTAATATATATATATTTATATATATATTTATATATATATATATATATAGAGAGAGAGAGAGAGAGAGAGAGAGAGAGAGAGAGAGAGAGAGAGAGAGAGTCTAATCTCATCCCGTTAAAATAGATCAAATAGAATCACTGTAAAAATAAAAGTTTGAATGACAAGATATTCAAGACAGAGAGAACGAGAAGTTTCTGAAGCTTACAGGTTCTTAAGTGAATTCAAATGAACAATCTCCGAATATCAAAAAGATTCTGAGCGCAGCTGTCTGTCTTTCGACGAAAGAATTTCCAAAGAAAAAGTTCCAAAAGATTCTTCAGCGGAGACGTTCTTCAGATGCGGCGTTCCTTTTAAAAAGAATCTTTTCAATGGAGAGGCTTTTCTTTATCTAATTCATGTAGCGAGACATATACTGAGAGAGTATTGAATAAGGTAAAGAAGGCTCGCTCGCTCGCTCTCTCTCTCTCTCTCTCTCTCTCTCTCTCTCTCTCTCTCTCTCTCTCTCTCTCTCTCCTCCCCACATTATATAAGGTGAAAATATAATTAGGGACAGGTAATTATATTTTGAATGTAGATTTAATGTGGTTGTATGTAATCCTATTATTTTTTTATATTTATTGATGTCCTGAATTACCAACATTAAAAATGGTGCAATATATATAAAAAGATAATATATATATATATATATATATATATATATATATATATGTGTGTGTGTGTGTGTGTATGTATATATACATATTCATTTATTTATATATACAGTATGTATACATATACATATAAATACATATATATGTTTGTATATATATATATATTATATATATATATATATATATATATATATATATATATATATATATATATATATGTGGGCATATATGCATGCTTATGAAATATATAGAAATATAAGATTGCAAAATTATTATGAAGACAAAATTTGAAGAAAAGAGAATAAAAACGATTATAAATTTATCATTCCAGTCTAAATCTTGTCGAAACCCGTGACACACGCACACACACAACAACAACAACAACAACAACAACAACAACAACTTTGTAAAAGCCTGAGATTTGTAACGGTCGCGATTTGGATTTCATTGGATAGCTGACGATCCCTTCCAGGAAGAGCGTTCCTGGAAGGGCGTCTCTTTTCCAGAGCGCCTATTCAAGCCACGTCTTTCTTTGAGAAGCGATGCTGGTAAGTAAAATGCTAACTCAATAAAATTGACGTTCAATACTGAAGAAAAAGTATGTCGCTGCCATTAATACATTTTGAATGGGAATGAAAGCAGCGGGGGGAAGGGGGGGGGGGGATTTACACATACTTTTATACATATGTGAATGGTGTTTTTGCAATGTTTGTTCTTTCAACTAATACCGATTTATGATTTCGAATGGTGTTTTTGAAATGATATGGTTTTTGCTTTCAACTTACGCCAAGATTATAATTAACTAATGCATTTTCTAAACCACATTAATTTTCACTTTCCTTAATATTTTTGAACGTTGAAGGTTTTATATAAACCATTTCTGGAATTAAAATTTGTTTTTCTTAGACCAAGACAAGTTTTTCCTCACAGCAGGGTTTTTATTATCATTGTTATTTTCATCATTAATTAAACTAAATAAGACGTGTTGCTTCATATTCATTTCTGAAATATAATCTTGAGTAAATTTTCTACTTTGTTCAAGATTTATTCAATAAAATACATATGTGGTAACTCCTTGCCTTTAAATGTAACTATTACTATCCCGGCAACGATTACGTGTGTGTGTGTGTTTTTGTGTGTGTGTGTGTGTGTCTGACAACGATCA
>NC_090752.1:92275393-92297893 GCF_036898095.1 Palaemon carinicauda | reverse complement strand
GCCTGGTCAACAAAAAAGCATTTGCTCCAACTTTGAACTTTTGAAGTTCTACTGATTCAACCACCCGATTAGGAAGATCATTCCACAACTTGGTAACAGCTGGAATAAAACTTCTGGAGTACTGCGTAGTATTGAGCCTCGTGATGGAGAAGGCCTGGCTATTAGAATTAACTGCCTGCCTAGTATTACGAACAGGATAGAATTGTCCAGGGAGATCTGAATGTAAAGGATGGTCAGAGTTATGAAAAATCTTATGCAACATGCATAATGAACTAATTAAACGACGGTGCCAGAGATTAATATCTAGATCAGGAATAAGAAATTTAATAGACCGTAAGTTTCTGTCCAACAAATTAATATGAGAATCAGCAGCTGAAGACCAAACAGGAGAACAATACTCAAAACAAGGTAGAATGAAAGAATTAAAACACTTCTTCAGAATAGATTGATCACCGAAAATCTTGAAAGACTTTCTCAATAAGCCTATTTTTTGTGCAATTGAAGAAGACAGAGACCTTATATGTTTCTCAAAAGTAAATTTACTGTCGAGAATCACACCTAAAATTTTGAAAGAGTCATACATGTTTAAAGAAACATTATCAATACTGAGATCCGGATGTTGAGGAGCCACCGTCCTTGATCTACTTACAATCATACTTTGAGTTTTGTTAGGATTCAACTTCATACCCCATAATTTGCACCATGCACTAATTCTAGCTAAATCTCTATTAAGGGATTCACCAACCCCAGATCTACATTCAGGGGATGGAATTGATGCAAAGAGAGTAGCATCATCAGCATATGCAACAAGTTTGTTTTCTAGACCAAACCACATGTCATGTGTATATAGTATGAAAAGTAATGGGCCAAGAACACTACCCTGTGGAACACCGGATATCACGTTCCTATAATCACTATGGTGCCCATCAACAACAACTCTTTGAGATCTATTACTTAAAAAATTAATAATAATGCTAAGAAACAACCCACCCACTCCCAACTGTTTCAGTTTGAAAACAAGGGCCTCATGATTAACACGGTCAAAGGCAGCGCTAAAATCAAGGCCAATCATACGAACTTCCCGACCACAATCAAGGGATTTCTGTACAGCATTGGAGATTGTAAGAAGGGCATCACATGCTCCAAGGCCTTTACGAAAACCAAATTGCAAACTAGGGAGTAGATGATTACCTTCAGCAAACCTATTAAGACGTTTTGCCAGAAGACGTTCAAAAACTTTAGATAATATGGGAGTTATGGAAATTGGGCGGTAATCAGTGGGACTTGAGCTACCACAAACACATTTACATAGAGGAGTAACATTACCAATTCTCCAACTAGTGCTAAAAGCTCCTCTTCTTGCTAACTTGCGCAAAATAACAGATAACTTTGGAGCTAAGAAATCTGCTGTCTTTATAAAAAACAAAGGAAAAATACCATTTGGGTCTACACCTCCATAAGCATCAAGGTCCATCAACAGAGCTTTAATCTCACGAGATCGAAAAGCTAAACTAGTTAGTTTAGCCTCAGGAAAACAGGAAAGAGGAAGTTCAAGTTTTTCATTACTCTGTTTACTGTCAAAAACATCAGCCAAAAGGGTTGCCTTTTCCTTTGGACAGTGAGTGACTGAGCCATCTGGTTTAAGTAAAGGAGGAACTGTTGCATCTACACCAAAGAGTGCAGATTTAAGGGTAGACCACCATTTATGTTCCTGAGTTGTACCAGAAAGTGTTTCTTTTATGGTTAAATTGTACTCCTTTTCAGTTGAGGCATAAACTCTCTGAGCAAAAGCTCGAAGCTGAGTATAGTTGTTCCAGGTCAAATCTGATCTGTTCCCCTTCCAAAGATGATAGGCCTCCTGTTTCTCCAAATAAGCACGTCTGCAATCATCATTGAACCACGGTTTGTCCTTCACTCGGTACCTTAGCACACGAGAAGGGATACGCCTATCAATTATGTTGACTAGATTCTCATTCAAAGGGACAACAGGATCTACACTATTATATAATTGTGACCAATTCAAGCACAAAAGATCATGTAAAATCCCATTCCAGTCTGCTTGGGATTTCATATAAATTTTACAAGAATATGATATATCAGGGACAGGCTGCTCAGTCTTCACTAATAATGAAATCAAGGCATGATCAGATGTCCCGACTGGAGAACCAACCTTACTAGTTATAACGCCAGGGGAGTCAGTGTATACGAGGTCCAAGCAATTACCAGACCTGTGAGTAGCTTCATTTATGATTTGCTCACAGCCTGATTCAGAGGCAAAGTCTAAAGCTCTTAAGCCATGGCGATCGGTAGGAGAGATAGAACTTAACCACTCCCTATGGTGAGCATTAAAATCACCAACAAAGACAAAAGAAGCCTTTCTATCATCTTCTTGTATCTTAGCCATAATGGTAAGAAGACAATCGAAGATAGAATCATCTAAGTCTGGATTCCGGTAGATCGAACACAAATAAAAGTTGTTATGCCTGCCACAAACTTTTATTACCTGGATCTCATGACATCCACATTGATAGCAGGACTTATGAGAAGCAGGGTACTCGGTCCTAATATACACCGCCATTCCCCTGGCCCTAGGGATGGCATCACGTTTCAACATTATTGGTTTCTTAAAACCAGTTATAAGGAGCTCAGATGAGTGCCTCATATTAGAAACCAAAGTTTCTGAGCACAAAAGAATATCATACTGTCTGGACGCAACTGTAAGGTCTTGGATATTTGCATGAAGACCACGAATATTGCAATACAGAAGACGACATTGACGAAATCTAGGACGTACTGGTCCCGGATTTCGCTCAATGTCTCCAGACAGCATAAGAATTAATAGAAATAAAAAAGAGACAGCATACTTAAAAACTAGATTAACAAGAATTATAACAAAAACAATACGTACAGAATTAAAAACAAAGTGATTGATGATACCCATAGACTATAGTAAAAAGTCGGAAAAACTGGTCAACATGGAGGAGCCGATACACCATGCAAGGCTAAATACCCTCCAGGATAGCCACTTCAACTGAAGGGAGGACAGTAAGGATGGTTTTGAGAAGAAAAATAATCAGAAAAAGGAAAAGACAACCTCTTGATAAACCACCAGGCATCCATGGCCCTTCTATTAAGCCTGCCCAACACACCATTTCAAAAAAACAAGAGGAAGAAAAAAAAATAAGATAGAACAGTGTGCCTGAGTGTACCCTCAAGCAAGAGAACTCCAACCCAAGACAGTGGAAGACCATGGTACAGAGGCTATGGCACTACCCAAGACTAGAGAACAGTGGTTTAATTTTGGAGTGTCCTTCTCCTAGAAGAGCTGCTTACCACAGCTAAAGAGTCTCTTCTACCCTTACCAAGAGGAAAGTACACTGAACAAATTGCAGTACAGTAATTAACCCCTTGGGTGAAGATGTGTTAAGTATCTCATTGTTGTCAGATGTATGAGGAAAGACGAGAATATGTAAAGAATAGGCCAAACTATTCTGTGTAAGTGTAGGCAAAGAAAAAATAAGCCGTGACCAGAGAGAGGGATCCAATGCATTACTGTCTGGCCAGTCAAAGGATCCAATACCCCTCTAGTGGTAGTATCCCAACGGGCGGCTGGTGCCCTGGCCAACCTACTACCTACTACCGTTGCAAAGGCTGTCTCTCATCCCGAACCCGAACATTCATATAAACTTAACCTAAGACACATTGTAAGGGTGTGAGTGTTATTTATTAATTTTGTCATTATTATTGCAATCGATCATACCATCTATCATGTGTCGATCAATTGATCAATCACATATGTAATTGGCTCGTGTTTAATCACTATTGAGATGTTAAAGTTAGAAAAAAATGTAAAAATTAAAATATCTTGAAAGACCAGGATGTGGTAGAGATTTAAAAAAAAAAGATGCTATTGTGTAAATTATCAGTTAGTAATCAATCGTTAGAATTCTGTTTTTCATGAAATTTTTGTCGTTATAGCATTTCCAAAAAGTCAAACCAGATGAAAATATTTAATGAAATAGGGAATTACAGCGTTTTGAAATTTGAAAGCAATGAAGCACTGGGGGATTCATATATATATATATATATATATATATATATATATATATATATATATATATATATACATACAGTATTGTCCTGCTAGCTGGGCAATGTCACTGTCCCTAGCTTCTGCCATTCATGAGCAGGCTTTAAATCTTTAATTGAAGATGGTGTAAATAATATCCTATGATATTTTGATTATTATTATTATTAATAGCCTAGCTACAACCCTAGGTGGAAAAGCAAGATGCCATAAGCCCAAGGGTTGCAACAGGGAAAAATAGCCCAGTGAGAAAAGGAAATAAAAAAATAAATAAACGATATAAGAAATAATGAAAAATTAAAATAAAATATTTTAAACAAACCATAACATTAAAACAGATAATTCATACATAGACTATAAAAAGTAATTCTTCTCTTCATTACAATTTCGCCAATGAATATGGGATGAGAAATGCTTCGAGGGGCGAGAACAATTATTATAGAAATAGCTGTAGTAGGGTCAATATATGGAAAATACCTCCTCAACCCCCCAAAAATTGTAACAAAAGGTTTCTCAACTGATTCTGGTAGGTTTTAATGTACTTTTAAGCATACTAAAAGTTTACCAAAATATGACCCCTGGAAAAGTGTTTTTTTTCAAGATGGCGTCCAAGATGGCCGCTGAAACCTTTGAACCATCATAACTCTATAACTATCAATTCAAATTTGATGATCTTCGTGTCTATTCCTACATTTTTGGGGGCAAAGAACATATTAAGACAACTAGGGATACCATTGAGCTGTTAAATCATTATGAAACTGGATTCTTGACCTTCAGATGTTCACTATCACCTTATACACAAACACTTACAACAAGCAATAGTTAAAAAAATTTATTCTGAGAGGTATAATGATAGCAAACTAACTATAAGCATCTTCTATATGGTTGTTAACTTACAGTACTCATATTTATATAATCTTCTAATTATATCAAATCATACACTCATGAAATTGCTGGCGGCCATAGGAACTGTCATGGAAGGG
The DNA here is from genome assembly GCF_036898095.1 of Palaemon carinicauda. Classification (NCBI taxonomy): domain Eukaryota; kingdom Metazoa; phylum Arthropoda; class Malacostraca; order Decapoda; family Palaemonidae; genus Palaemon; species Palaemon carinicauda. The sequence continues at coordinate 92,292,823 of NC_090752.1, read as the reverse complement.
ACTGGCCTCAAAATGATACTTGAGACTGTTTATGGAGAAACTGCGGTGGTGCACATATTAACGGGGAAATCTGTCCATTAACAGGGAAAGCTGTCCAGAGGGCTTTGCAGGGCCACCTTCTTGTTGACAAGTGCCTACATAGCCAGCTTGTAATGGAAATGGCCAAAGATGATCCTCAGATTAAGACATTGCTGAATCAGGCAGAGGAATTGTACAACTCCCTTCTTATTGGAGAGATGATGCAAGAAGATGCTGCTTGTTCTGAGGTTTTGATAAAACTAGAGACAGTAATGAAGAAGAAGAAATCTGAACTTGCTCAAACCTCAAAGACAAGCCAGTTGTGGCTGAATTATCAGTGTACGGTTGACATAGCAAGAATGTTGATCAAGGCAGATCGTACTGGATCTTGGTTGATGCATTTGCAGGCAGTGTCCAATTGCCTAACTGTCTTTGCTGCAGCTGGGTACTTCAATTATCTGCGAACTGCTCATTATTACCTGCAGCAAATGAGCAACCTTGAGGAAAAGCACCCAGATGTTTATCGAAGGTTCCTTGATGGTTTTCATGTTGTTCGAAGGAGCAATCATTGTTGGGCAGTACTAAGTAGTGATCTTGTCATAGAACAAACATTGATGAGGTCTCTAAATAGCACTGGTGGTCTAACCCATGGCAGTGGGATGACCGAGGAGATGCGTAATCTTTGGACCTTATCTGAACCTGTAACATCTGAGTACAACAGTGCAATGCAAGATTTTACCCACCTAACCTATATTACAAGTCCACAACACAAAGATTTAACTGAGGCACGCATCAAAAGAGATGCATCTGATCTTGAGAAAATTCAGACAAAGATTGCAGCCTGTTGACCCTTCACATCTGATACTACTCTGAGAAATATTGTCAACGGAATAGTGGCTGGACCAGATGTGAATGTACATGCCTTTGAATCAGTTGGGAACAAGATCATTGAAGATATTGTAAAGCCAGCATTTACTTACAAATTTAAGCGGAAAGACAGAGCCCAAACCCTTGGAAATATCTCTGCTGTGAAGATTGCTCCTGATCGTACCATTGATCATGCCCTTCTGTTCTAGCGTTCCCTTGTCGTGTCAAAATCAGGAGATCTTTCCCTTGAAGAGGTTTTGACATATGAGCTAAGCCCATATCCTCCAGCCCTCTTTGAGACCAGGAACATTTTCAAAAAGCAGATAAACCTCTGCTTGCTCAGGCAATTCGAGACCATGTTGCAGCTTTTCAAGTGAGGCTGTGATTAACTCTAAACCTAAAACAGATTGTTATGTGCTTGATGGAGGCTCATTGCTCCAACGTTTATCATGGAAGAAAGGGGACTCATATTATACAATAGCTAAGTTTTATGCAGACTTCACTGTGAAAAATTATGGACAAGCAACAGTGGTGTTCGATGGAGATGGTGAAGGCCCCTCTATAAAAGACAACACACATCTGAGACAAGGAAAAAACCTGCACCCTATGATTAGTTTTACAGCAGAAACAGAATTTTCAGTCAAAAAGGAGGACTTTCTATCTCGTGACAAAAATAAGACAGACATGATTTCTCTTATCAGCACAGCACTAACTAAAAGGGGATGCCATGTCATTCAGTCACCAGGTGACGCAGATGTTGATATCATTAAGGCAACTGTTGAACTATCCCATCATTACAAAACAACGTTGGTTGGTGAGGATACAGATTTGCTGATCCTTCTCCTTCATTATACCAGAACAGACAATGAGACCATTTAATTCCATTCTGACGCAAGCAAGCAGTCAAGAGAACACAAAGTATATAACATTAACCAGTTGAAAGAAACTCTGAATGATGATGTATGCACTGAATTACTCTTTGTACATGCCTACTCGGCTGTGATTCCACTTCAAGGATTTTCGTCATTGAAAAAAAGTCAGTCTTCCGGAAATCAGTGAAATCTGAGCCTGTCATGAAGTCCTGTGCGAGTTAATTCAACCTTCAAAACAAATCTCAAGAGGAGATTTTGGCAAAGAATTGATGATTGATTGCTTTGGTGGCAAATCTAATGATACACTATCATCACTGGGCCATACAATTTTCACCAAGAAAGTGACAACTGCTGAAGCATTTGTCACTATTGAAAGGCTTCCCCCAACATCATCAGCAACAAGTTTCCATAGCCAACGTGTGTACTTCCAAATTATGGTATGGATGGGAAAGGCAAGTGAAATGAACCCAATTGAATGGAGATGGAAACTCGAAAATGATCAGTTAATACCAGTTATGACCCAAAACAATGCTGCACCTGACAAACTCTTGAAAATTATCCATTGCAACTGTTCAGAGGGATGCAGATTATCTCGATGCAGCTATAGAAGTTATGTACTCCCTTGCACTGGTGTATGTGGCCCTTGACAGACTGAAAACTGTAACAATCCAAACAACACTCGAGAGGTTGATACTGAGGAGGATAACACTCAAAATTGAAATTCTGAAACTTTTTCTATGCGGATAAGTGTCATTAACTACTGTAACTGTAACTACTCTTACACTTAAGAGCCTTATATTTATAAGGGTCTTAAGTGTAATTAGGATTTGACATGATTAGAAGATTATATAAACATGAGTACTGTAAGTTAACAACCCTATAGAAGACGCTCATAATTAGTTTGCTATCATTATACCTCTAAGAATAAATTTTTTAACTATTACTTGTTGTAAGTGTTTGTGTATAAGGTGATAGTGAACATCTGAAGGTCAAGAATCCAATATCGTAATGATTTAACAGCTCAATGATATCCCTAGTTGTCTTAATGAGTTCCTTGCCCCCCAAAAAGTAGGAATAGACACCAAGATCATCAAATTTGAGTTGATAGTTATAGAGTTATGATGGTTCAAAGGTTTCGGCGGCCATCTTGGACGCCATCTTGAAAAAAACACTTTTCTGGGGGTCCTAGTTTGGTAAACTTTTAGTATGTTAAAAAGTACATTAAAACCTACCATATTCAGTTGAGAAACCTTTTGTTACAATTTTTTTGGGGTTAAACTGTATTTTGCCCTGACTACTGGACGGAATCGTTGCCTTATCGGAAGTTTCCTGATAAGGAGAGAGATCCTTTGGTGGTGGGACTGGAACAAAGGATTCCGGATGGAAATTCTCAGGGAAATCTAACGGATGAATAATACAGCGTTGGTTTAGCCCTTCTGGGGGTTCCCTTCTCTCTCTCTCTCTCTCTCTCTCTCTCTCTCTCTCTCTCTCTCTCTCTCTCTCTCTCTCTCTCTCATTGTCTGAATGATAATTGTCGCTTTTATTCGTTGGTTTTAAACGTTTTCCGAGTACACATTCTTTGTTTTATCATAAATTTGCTCCAATGCTTTTGAAAACATGCAAATAAAATGTGAATTCACACACACACACACACACACACACACACACATATATATATATATATATATATATATATATATATATGAAGTTTATATATACATACTTACACATACATACATACATATATATATATATATATATATATATATATATATATATATATATATATATATATATATATATATATATTTATATATATATATATATATAAATTGAACCAAGTTGCTTCACTTTGGCCAATCCTTCAGCAATTTCCAGAAGTGTGTGAACACTTTCCTCGGAATATTCATCGCATTAATAAAACCTGTTTGGATAAGCAATTAGCTTGAATATATCTCCAAGAGATTTACCTTCAAATCGTTATAAAAACTCTTTCCAAGCGTCGATGTATTCGTTCCAGCTCTAAGCTCTTCGTGGGGTTACAAGTTATAACCCGAAACTCGACTCGAGTTTGCATGAATTTTTCATCTCGGTTTGCTTTGATCCTGGAGCGACATCTCAAATATTGATGCAGTCAACACTGTCTGTCTCGTAACTTCGCATGTAACAGGTGACACAGATCCGAAATTAATTAACTTTCTTGACTCAGAGTTATTTTTCCCTCAACTGAGTTGTCTCATCAGACGATTATACGAATGACTAGTCTAAAGTTGCATAGTTTTCTTTAGAGAAGGGTTTGTATAAGTAGGTTTTTCGTGTGTCTCGGTATTCAATTGAATATTTTTTTTTTTTTTTGACTGGTGTTTGATATTGTAGACATAGTTTTTCCTTTTTAATCGTAAAGAATTACACGTATATTATGGACTTTATTATTTCATCTACATAAAATCACATTCAAACGTTAAAATTATCTCCGCCAATTACTGGGAATTTAAGCAGTAGAATGGTCTTGTAAGCAAGTGTGATAAGTTTACCTTTGGGGCTGAGAAGGGGGTATTTTTGGGTCATCGCCTCACTTCGGAGGGCGTTCACCCCCTCCCTGAGAAGTATCAGCAGTGCAGAAATTCCCCCACACCTTCGACTGTCTAAGCACTGCAGGAATTGTTAGGCATGGTGGAGTACTATCACTGTTTCTTGCCTGCCATTGCCAACACTCTTGCCTTCTCCCCAATGATTCCCTCAAGGGATAGGGAAAAAACCTGAAGTGGGACCCCCTTCAGGAGGTGGCCTTCCTCAATGCAAAGAAAGGCCCATCAACGGCTACGGCTCTCGCCTTTCCCATGCTAACAGCAACTCTCCTACTCTCCAATGATGCCAATGATATAACCGTCGGGATGGTACTCAAACAAGTGAGCATCAACTCATGGACCCTCAACAGTGAAATTTAGGCAGTGTTTTTGGGTGTCCATCACTTCTTAGAAGGTTTGTCGTTCATCTTTTTCATGGACCACATGCCCCTTGTGCATGCCTTCACTCAGCAGTCCCTCACCTTGTCCGCCTGTCGGCGCCTACATCTTGCTGCCATTTCTGAATACAACTGTACCATTCAACACATTCCTGGTAAATAGAATTATGTTGCCAACGCCGTCTCCTGAAATATGTTGGCTGTCGTACACGTAGGATTGCATTACAAGGCCTTTCACAGCCTTCGCATCTATCTACTGTACAGCTACTGAAGGCTAGTTCATGTGGCATGTTATTACTAAAGATGCCAAGGATTAGGTCTGCTCCTGTATTACAAATCAAACTTCAAAAGTGCACCAACACACTGATTCGTGTGTGGGCACATTCCCTTAACCATGGCGATGATTTGCCCACATTCAAGTTGACGTGGTTGGCCCCCTACCCGTGTCACAAGGACACTTTTACCTTTTCTCAGTCATTGACCTCTCCAATCGCTGGCTTAAGCCATCCCCATGTAATATGCAACATCCACAACAATACTCATACTGTAATAGAAACCACTTGAAAACAAAACAGTAGGTTACCTATTGTGTTAGTCAACTGCCTGTTAGCAATGGTAGGTTAGAAGTTGACCCACCCTAGCGCACCAAGCATTTTATGGATTCTCAATTTTCGGGCCTTGCTCTTTTAGCAGGGCCTAATGTTGTACACAATCAAATTAAAATACCATAGAGATCGGAGTTTCACAAGAGAACAGAGGTATCAGTAGCCGAAGAGAAACTTAACTTTCGATCTGCTTCCGAGGACATTATAGTTTTCAAGTTGTCTGCCTGGAAGTGTGTCTGTGCACTGTAATACTCGCCTTTATATACCCCTTTGGGAACATATTTTATGGCTGTGTCAGGTGATACATCACAAAACCTCGTCCCCAAAATGCTCTCATAAGGATCTTTGTAATAAAAGAACTTCTGGTGTACATAATATCATAGAAGGTCACTAAAATGATTCTTCGCAAAGAACCCACTATTTACTAACAATTTCTGAATCAAGACTCATCTTAAATGACATCACTTCCTTTCCAGCGTCCTCATAATAATTATTGTATTCCTTCTAGACTTTTCTAGATTTCCTACAGCGCAATAGATTTGTGGCGCGCCATGATAGAATTACATGATATTAGAAGTCCCAATCCTTTCTATTATTTATCATCTCTTCCATAGCTTATATCTCCATCATTCAGGTCTGGGCCAAATGATAAGTTAGATTGCGATTCTTATTAAGAAATATATAGCCCGGTTTTGTTTTATAGTTCTGTTATTCATTCTTATTATTTTTTTTTTTTGGTTCTTTTGATATTCCTTTCATGCTCCTCCTTTGTTATCACTATTAGATTTCGTACAATAATTAGTTCAATCATCATATTTTTTATTAATCTCCTTCTCTTTATGTCCTCTTGTTTTCTTCACTATTAAGATTTTAGTAATATGCTTGTGTACACACACACACACACACACACACACACATATATATATATATATATATATATATATATGTATATATATGTATATATATACATATATATATGTATATATATGTATATATATACATATATATATGTATATATATACATATATATACATATACATATATATATATATATATATATATATATATATATATATATATATATATATATATATATATATATATATATATGTGTGTGTGTGTGTATGTATATATCTCCCTTTTCTAGTAGGGATACCTTAACGTTGTGATAGGGTTTGCGTATCGCCATATTTAGCAAAGGTGTACCAGTTAGGACATCCCATACTAGGTTGGTTTGCTGTGACCGATCACCCTAATATCTCCCACTATCACCAAACCGCACAGGACATCGTGGCGATGAAAAGTGGGCAAATCCTACTTATGAATTGACATATGTGAGGGTTTCGTTTAGCTGTTATCTTGTAATGGCTTCATTTGACGTTGGTGTTATATATATATATATATATATATATATATATATATATATATATATATATATATATATATATATATACTCCTTACGTTCAAGTTGGCAATACCTGAACCATAGTTTACCTAAGCATTAGCTGTTTCACAAATCAAAATGTGTTCAAAGAAATTTTGTTGGTTCCCTCAGAGGAAACTCGCAAGTCAAGTTCGCCATCTTGGGGCTGTTTGTTCTTGAGTTGGGATGTAAACAAGGTCCCTCAATAAACCGTGTTCGTCGCGTCCGTGTTTGTTCCGAGCAAATATTACAATGCATGTTTATAAGAGAAGGTATCTAATGGCATCATGACCAACGACTAATGGACTGTGAGAATTGGAATGATATTTCTAGTAATATTTTCGTATTCCCGAGATATTCCAAGCTGTTTCTTTGTTATCTATTTAAAGATATAGAACAGTCTTTTATCAATATTGCATTTACTTTTCGATTACTCATATATCCGGTGATACCTCGTTTCCCTTGTCTGAATACTTGCTTGATTCTGTTATTGGTGATGGATATGTTTTGCCCTTAATGTCGAGTTGTTGATATAGAATGACAAAATATCTTTTACTCTAGTTGCTATAGGTATTTCTGTTCTTTCATTGTTTTGAGTAATTTCCTTTGGCATATCACATTTCTTTTCAGACGTACAATTGAGAATTGCAATACAGGAGATATTTGTGTGTATATATATATATATATATATATATATATATATATATATATTATATAGATAGATAGATAGATAGGACTTAGCTCTGCAGTGGACGATTGATGATTATATGTATACACACCCACATATATATATAATATAATATATATATATATATATATATATATATATATATATATATATATATATATATATAATGGGTTTATGTATGTATGCATATGTGTGTATATATGTACTCATATAATGTTATCTGAGTAGCCTATATATATATATATATATATATATATATATATATATATATATATTATACAGTATATACATATGTATATATATATATATATATATATATATATATATATATACACACATACAGTATATGTGTATAAATTGTCTCACTATCTTGATGGTTTTGACTTATATAACTCAAGTAGGAGGGTGTTTGTGTAACATTTGATCTCTCTCCTACCTTGATATGTCTGGCAAATTATTTTCTGTTTATGCTTAAAACTTTTGTTATATGCACCAGTGGATAATGGTATGACATAGCATATGTTTCCCTTTGATTTATAGAAAACTATTGTTTGAAAAACAGAATGCTACAATCCCAGACACAGGAAAAGTAGCCGAGAGAGGAAAGGAAGTAAGGAAATGAGTGAAAATTTAAGATATTTTAAGATCAGTAACAAAGTAAAATTCAAAGTTATGCCAACCTGTTCAACATGAAGGAAGCATTTGTAACAAGTTTGAACTTTTGAAGTTCAACTGATTCAACCTCCAGTTTAGGAAGAACATTCTTCCAACTGAAGGAGCTTATTAATTTTAAAATCAAGATTTTTTTTATTTGCTTTTGCCAATAATTACGGGTTCCTTTTTCTCTATTATTATTATTATTATTATTATTATTATTATTATTCCTGATGTTAGAGAGGTTGACTGGACGTTGCCTCTGTCTATTTCCATATAAGATAAATAGAGGTTGTATTTTGCCTACACCATCAAAGCTAAATAGGTCTGACCATCAATTATTTTAGTTATGACTAAAAATACCTTAATCTTTATTATTCTTCATATTCTTGGTTTTATTTACAGCGACCTTCTATTTATTCCAGTGTTCATGTACCCGATGTTTAAAAGGCCCATACGCATATTCTGTGCAGAGGTCATAGGTAATCATCATCATCATCATCCTTATCTCCTCCTCCTACGCTTATTGACGCAAAGGGCCTCGGTTAGCTTTCGCCATTTGTCTCTATCTTGAGCTATTAAATCAATACTTCTCCATTCATCATCTCCTACTTCACGTTTTATAGTCCTCAGCCAAGTAGGCCTGGGTCTTCCAATTCTTCTAGTGCCTTTGGAGCTCAGGTGAAAGTTTTGTGAACTAAACTTTATTATTATTATTAATATTATTATTATTATTATTATTATTATTATTATTATTATTATTATTAGAGAGAAGACCTTCTAGACAGGTATTATGGAATATGATTGCTGCCTCAGTGGTGTTAATTTTATAGGAAACTTTTTCTATGGTTCTTAAAATTTTCATTATTACTGCATTCTGCCAGTAATTGTGCATGTCTCATCACAGGTGGATATATAAAGTCTTGCGATCGGTGCTTCTTAACTACATACAAGACAAAAGAGTGCAGATATAATATATTCATAATCGGATTTTATTCAAGCTTATACAACTTTTTGAACAGTAAAAATAGCACTATATATTATTGACAAGTTGCCTTCATTTTCATATGTACCTATACATGACATTTAGGCATCCTCATACACTGACAGCTTCATCAAGATACTTTGCCCTTTGCGTTGGAAGTCATTCTGACTACAAGTTGAACATACGGCCCCAGGGGACGACCTCTCTCACCTGGTTGAGCTCCACTTTTGGATGGGATTCCAGTCTGTCCCAGAAGCCTAATGGATTTGCCTAAATTCAGACGTTATTTGACATTCCTAGCAATATTTTTTTTTACCTTGTTTCATATTTTTCTTATTTCTATGTATTGTTACTTTTGGCAGTTATTTTCTGTTTTGCACAATGTGGTGCAATTTATTTTCCATTTTTCCATGGTTTTACATCTCTTGGAGATTACTTAAATATTGTCTATTCCGTATAGAAGTACAAAAATAAAACAAATTGCATATGAACATGCATACATACACATATATGTATATGTGTGTTATAGTGTAAATTTACCATTGCTTGTATTTTACATGTATCCCTAAATGGAGTTACGTACAGAAAAAGTTTACTGTCATAATTCTTCACAATATTTGTAATAAGTTGTCATATTTACGATCATTTCAAGAACGACGGAGTGAAACAAGCGGTAGTTCCTACCTAAGGGCCAACCTACTGCATGCTCCTACTTCCCCACAAAGGCAGCAGCGACCATTTCCGAACCCACATGCAAATGTAAACACATTCTAATATTCATACGTCGACGGGATGCGAAGCGAAGTGTCCCCAGGCCATCGGTCTTCATAAACAAACACATCACTGATCGATCAGGTGACTGGACACACAAGCATCCGAGGATGCAGCGAAGTAGGAAGTAGAGAATGACTCTCTCTCTCTCTCTCTCTCTCTCTCTCTCTCTCTCTCTCTCTCTCTCTCTCTCTCTCGGGGGATGTAGTGAACAATAACACGGTAAACGAATTCAAGAATAAGATAGACAAGATCATAAAAACTGAACGTTTTTGAATTAAAAAAAAAGTTAGACAAAGATCATAAAGACTCAACGTTTAAACTAATTCGCTTCATCCAAGAGCAAAGGGATAGTCTCCGCGGATGGACTGAAGTCTTTGAGACTTACAGAATCCTTGCAATACTCTCTCTCTCTCTCTCTCTCTCTCTCTCTCTCTCTCTCTCTCTCTCTCTCTCTCTCTCTCTCTCTCTCTCTCTCTCTCTCTCATATTTTAAGAGGGGATTTAGTTCCGTTTTTGGACTTCATTCTTCGACGTTTAGATTTTGTTTTCCAAACTTCGAATTATTTTTTTTTTTATTTTTTTTTTTATTAGAATTGATAATATCTTTAGAAATTTTTACACTATAACAAAGATATAAAATAAAATCATACCTAAAGGACTGGATTTCTCTTGGCAACATTAATAAATCTTTGTGTAAACATAAATATTCCCACTATCTGTCTTTCTGTATCATTGTTCTCCAGCTGCATTGTTTTCTGTCTTATATTTTTTTCATGCATTCTTTTGTTCTCTTCCTATCTACCTGCCCAACATTTTCAAAACTTCATCACTCCCCGATTTTCTCAAGAACATATCCTTCTCGGGAGCAAATTGGTTTTGTTGAATTATTCTACGATGATAAAAACGTATGATAATAATAATAGCAATGATAAAAATAATAGTAAAACCTGTAAATACAAAAATTGTAGTAAAGACCTCGCCTTATCTCTGGTCATACAGTAGAGTGTCTACTGCAATTTATCTATATCAACAATAATTTACCCACAAATACAATTCATCCCCAAATATATATTTGTCTACAACAATTTTTCCATTGAAACCACACGAACTTGTAACTGCTGTAAATCGAAATGTTTATTCCTTCGTAGTAGGTAATGTGTACTTGCTCAAAATTGAAAAAGGCATTCCAGCGTAGGTAATTAGTTCTGGAACTTCCGGGTGTTATTTCCAGGCAGCTTTGAAACAAGATAAATGCTTTGTGCGGTTTATCGACAGTTCGGGATTAAAAGATGGAATCGCAAGTGAAAAATATACAGTGTAAAGAGCAAGAGCAATATCGAGAATCCATTTGGATTGCAGTAAGTGCACGCTAGGAAAGAACATTACTTGAAGAAATTTCAAAAATATGGTCTTGAAAAACTGTGGAAAAACAAACATCATGTAAAAAACACACGCGAAGCTATTAGTTAATCCTGATTTTTCCTTCAATTGCCACGTTTGATGCCGAAAAAATTCGATTAAAAACATGTGGATTGATAGCATATACAAGTGACCCACCACAATCTAAGCCCAACCAGGTACATCATTCACCGTTTAGGGCAATAGAGGAGCAATATTTCTCATGTAATTTATCAAAATTGCTACTGCCCCTGGCTAGCGAATTTGGCGTCAAGAACAAATAAAACCCAATAATAAGTATGATCTGTACTAAGTTTTTTTTTAGTAGCCTTCGTTTTAATTATTTTTCCTTGTATCGATATCAACTTCTCTCACACACACACACATTTAAAACACTTAAACGTGATATATCACAAATCATCTCTCACCCTTTCCTCTGACTTGAAACATGAGTTTGAATAACTTGACATTAGAGAAATCAGTACCGAGAGAGATAAACCTTCGTTGGCAGTCATTTCCAACTGCAAATATTTTCATATGTGATTTAGAGCTCCACAAATGAACGCTAAAATGTGTTGCTTTTCCTTACGTTTTTGTATTGCATTTTTACGCATTGACTCCTTCTGGTTTTCATACATTTTTAGACACGTTCATGCGTCAGCTTCCTTTTGGATTTCCTTGGGGTTTTAAGACACATTATTCTCATAAAATCACAAAGCGAAAAAATGTAACGGATTTAGAAAAAACAAATCTTCACTTTGGGAAAGCAGAATTCATTAACAGTTTACAAAAAAAAAAAAAAAAAAAAAAAAAAAGTGTTCGTTACAGTTGGAAATTAATTCCAAATAACACTTATGCTATGAGAAGACATTCTAGCCCTTTGCCATAATACAATAGTCAGGTTTAACTTTGAAGGGCATCAGATGAAGCTGTTGGTTTTGATTTAATTTCATTGTTTATATGTTTCATTACTGTTTTGTTATTCTTTATGTTTGTCTTACAGAATGCTATGCTATTGCCTCCAGGTGTTGTTGCAATTCGCGATTGCATAAACTGAATGACTGTTCACTTTGTTACCGTTGACTTGATCAATCGTAATTAACGATCTCCTTGATCGTCACACGATTAATTAACGCGCTTGGGTGTGTCGCAGGGCAATATTACGATAGAGAGAGAGAGAGAGAGAGAGAGAGAGAGAGAGAGAGAGAGAGAGAGAGAGAGAGAGAGAGATTCCCACTCTATCATTAATTGAAGACCTAACGCTTCTCGTTAATGAGGCTTGCATAGCTGTTAACAGGCAAATGACCCGAAGGGTACTCGAACCTATCTTTTTTCAGTTAAGTAAAAAATATATGATTTTCGTTTTTATTTAACCTTTCAAAATATAAATTATCTTATTAATTGAAATTCATAAAGAAAATGAAAGCAAATTTTAGCACTAATGCTTGGTTATATATATATATATATATATATATATATATATATATATATATATATATATATATATATATATATATATATATATATATATATATATGTCATGCCTGGCTCACTGCAGGGATAATGCAGGTAACCTGCAGCAGGTTTTCAGTTCTATCTGCGTTACTCTCTCGCTTTCACTTTCCATTTTTCCTTTGTTATCTTTTCTTTTGGCTTCCCAACTTATTCAATTTACTATGCTGTATTTTTGTTTTTCATTTACGGGACTAATCTTTTGGGCATCTCTTATAATACTCTAGCAGTGATGGCCGGTGGTCTAGCCAAAATACTCTATAATGGTAACTACGATAATGATAATGATATTTAATGATAATTATGATATTCATAAAGCTATTTAATGATAATGCTATTTAATGATAACTATTATAATGATAAAGCTATTTAATGATAACTACGATAATGATAATATTTAATGATAACTATGATATTCATAAAGCTATTTAATGATAATAATGATAATAATAATGCTATTTAATGACAACTGTTATAATGATAAAGCTATTTAATGATAACTATGATAATGATAATGCTATTTAATGATAACAATGATAATGACAAAGCTATTTAATGCTAGAAGAAATCCTTTTACCCTTTTTCGTTCCCATGAGTCTGCAAGTTCTCGTCACCGTCTCTTTTTTTTTTTTTTTTTTTTTTTTTTTTTTTTTTTTATGTGAGGGAATTGCCATAGAAAACAACAACAACTGCCGATTTAAGTTATCATCAAGGTCCTTTAAATATACTTAATTTAAAGGACTTTGGTCTGTATGAAAATATCTTTTTCTTTCATAAGATACAGTGTAATATTTACCAGTGTACGCGACCCGTCAAAAATGACGGCTAAATATTTAGATAGATATGCACACGGACCTCCCTCTCACCAGGGTATGACTATTCCTTCTCCCCCTACCGATGGACGGGGAGAGCTTCTGTCTCACCAGGGTATGACTACTCCTCCCCTTACCCGAGGTACCGTGAGAGTTGAGTGTGACCGAGAAAAAATTTAATATATATATATATATATATATATATATATATATGATATATATATATATATATATATATATATATATATATGATATATATATATATATATATATATATATATATATATATATATATATATATATATATGCATATATACATATACTTGTATATTATATGTGTGTGCTAACCCTTTCTGAGTGGGATACCTTAACGCGGTGAAAGGGTTTGTGTATCTCCATGAGTAGGAGAGCAGTACTAGTCAGGGCCAATCATACCAGGTTGGTTTGCTATGAGAAATCAGATTAAAGGTTCTCACCATCCCCAATCAGGATTGGCCAGCGTAGTGATGAAAATGGTAAAACCCCAGACATAACTACGGACATGTCTGAGGTTTTTGCCCCGTAGTGGACTAGAACGGTTGCCTCTGTTGTCTTTTTACTATATATATATATATATATATATATATATATATATATATATATATATATATATATATATATATATATATTTTGTGTGTGTTTTTGGTTTCTCTCTTAATTCGGAAGCCTCTTTTGGTATAGTGAACAGTGAAAATTATATTTTTACGGTAAGGGAACTGTAATGGCATTCCCTTAAGTGGTGACTAACACGGTTATTTTAAGAAAATTCTTCATGGTAGTATTGAGTTGCATGATTGATGAAGAGGTTTGACCTTCAAGTCCTCAGACCCAGTATTTGAAATGAATTGTAATCCTTTGTGGGGGGGGGGGGGGGGGGGGGTGAAGAAACTTCATAGTGCTTAATTTCAAAACTATTAACAATTTTTCAATTTCTGGAAAGATTATTCTAAACTAACAAGAATTTTTTTTTTATGAATTAATGGCCGGCCATAATTAGTTTGATGATCACTAGAGCTATTTCTTATAATGTATAATGGATACTGTTATTTATTTTTATTCATATGCATAAATCGATTAAAAATCATCAGGTACATGTAAACTTACAGAGGTGATAAGAGTGTCATGAATAAGATGTCGTCGGCACGTGTTGGAAATGGATGGCAGGGAGGGAGTGAGGAGGGCTTGGGAGGAACCTGTTAGGGGGAGAAGATCTAGAGGAAGGCAGATAAGGTGAGGGATGTTATGGAGAGAAGAGGCTTGGTGGAAGCGGATGCCTTTGATAGAAGGCCTTGAAGAGGGCACATCAAGCAGCCGACCCCTTAATGTAGTAATAACGGTGGGAAAGAAGTTACATGGAGACTCATTACAGAATTTATTTCATATAATCATACAGAAAACCAGAAAATTCTGCATCCTGCTTTTCCAACTGGGGTTGTAGCTTAATAATTAATAATAATAATAATGATAATAATAAAGTAGAGGTTGATTTTGACCAATCATCCGCTGATCTACTCATAAATGATTGAGGAGCGACAGTCTTCTAATAACATAAATGAAACTGCAATTGACAAAATTTGTAGTTCTATAGCGATTTCACTCCAACTATAATGAACTTTTTGAAGCATCTGTTGATATATATCCATTAGTTTTCAATCCGAACAGAGATATTTTTATTTTAATATTTGCTCCTTTTCCGATGTTACGTTACTTACGTTATACTGTTTATGTTTTTGTATGCAAGAAAAACAAGAGATTGTATTGTTTTCTGAACGCAATACTCCATGTATTAAAATAGGATATTCACTTTAATTAACAAGTCATTAATAAGTGTAATAATGGTTTATTTAATTCTTCGATTGCAGTTTGACTTACGGAGATGAAATATATTTTAGTTACCAATGAATTAAAAATAAATCTGGTCATTATAAATCTCTGCAAGTTCAAATGTGTATCGCGAAATAAATAAAAACCGCAAATTTATTGCGAATCAGACTGATATTACCATCCAACATAATTTGAGGCATCGTAACTTGACAATGCGTCATCCATTCATATAAATAATAATAATAATAAAAAAAAGGAATATCAGAAATACTAGTTGAATAAGGAGGACTGATTCTAGCCCAAGGAAAACCTCAACTTCAATTTTACGGTCTGTCAACTCCTTTCTTGCAGTTGATCGGTTTCGATTGGTAACAGATCAGATTTGACCTGGAACAACTATACTCAGCTTCGAGCTTTTGCTCAGAGAGTTTATGCCTCAACTGAAAAGGAGTACAATTTAACCATAAAAGAAACACTTTCTGGTACAACTCAGGAACATCAATGGTGGTCTACCCTTAAATCGGCACTCTTTGGTGTAGATGCAACAGTTCCCCCTTTACTTAAACCAGATGGCTCAGTCACTCACTGTCCAAAGGAAAAGGCAACCCTTTTGGCTGATGTTTTTGACAGTAAACAGAGTAATGAAAAACTTGAACTTCCTCATTCCTGTTTTCCTGAGGCTAAACTAACTAGTCTAGCTTTTCGATCTCGTGAGATTAAAGCTCTGTTGGTGGACCTTGATGCTTATGGAGGTGTAGACCCAAATGGTATTTTTCCTTTGTTTTTTATAAAGACAGCAGATTTCTTAGCTCCAAAGTTATCTGTTATTTTGCGCAAGTTAGCAAGAAGAGGAGCTTTTAGCACTAGTTGGAGAATTGGTAATGTTACTCCTCTATGTATATGTGTTTGTGGTAGCTCAAGTCCCACTGATTACCGCCCAATTTCCATAACTCCCATATTATCTAAAGTTTTTGAACGTCTTCTGGCAAAACGTCTTAATAGGTTTGCTGAAGGTAATCATCTACTCCCTAGTTTGCAATTTGGTTTTCGTAAAGGCCTTGGAGCATGTGATGCCCTTCTTACAATCTCCAATGCTGTACAGAAATCCCTTGATTGTGGTCGGGAAGTTCGTATGATTGGCCTTGATTTTAGTGCTGCCTTTGACCGTGTTAATCATGAGGCCCTTGTTTTCAAACTGAAACAGTTGGGAGTGGGTGGGTCGTTTCTTAGCATTATTATTGACTTTTTAAGTAATAGATCTCAAAAGAGTTGTTGTTGATGGGCACCATAGTGATTATAGGAATGTGATATCCGGTGTTCCAGAGGGTAGTGTTCTTGGCCCATTACTTTTCATGCTATATACACATGACGTGGTTTGGCCTAGAAAACAAGCTTGTTGCATATGCAGATGATGCTACTCTCTTTGCATCAATTCCATCCCCTGAATGTAGATCTAGGGTTGGTGAATCCCTTAATAGAGATTTAGCTAGAATTAGTGCATAGTGCAAATTATGGGGTATGAAGTTGAATCCTAACAAAACTCAAAGTATGATTGTAAGTAGGTCAAGGACGGTGGCTCCTCAACATCCGGATCTCAGTATTGATAATGTTTCTTTAAATATGTATGACTCTTTCAAAATTTTATGTGTGATTCTCGACAGTAAATTTACTTTTGAGAAACATATAAGGTCTGTGCCTTCTTCAATTGCACAAAATATAGGCTTATTGAGAAAGTCTTTCAAGATTTTCGGTGATCAATCTATTCTGAAGAAGTGTTTTAATTCTTTCATTCTACCTTGTTTTGAGTATTGTTCTCCTGTCTGGTCTTCAGCTGCTGATTCTCATCTTAATTTGTTGGACAGAAACTTACGGTCTATTAAATTTCTTATTCCTGATCTAGATATTAATCTTTGGCACCGTCGTTCAATTAGTTCATTATGCATGTTGCATAAGATTTTTCATAACTCTGACCATCCTTTACATTCAGATCTCCCT
>NC_090752.1:92267893-92272893 GCF_036898095.1 Palaemon carinicauda | reverse complement strand
TAGATTTTAATATTTATGAAGGAAAATTACAAACTTTTTTTTCGAGATTTTACTGTTTACGAAGCAAAATGACATATTTTTCAAGATTTTGCTATTTTGTTTAAAGATGGACACGAGATAGTCCGTTTTTTAATTCGTAAGCTTTTGCACTATAAGGATCAAACCATGCCACTTGCATTCCACCTCCTACTGTCCACATACGTAGTAGCAGAGAGATATGCAGGGGAGTGCTGATTGTATGCACTTGCATCTTCCTTTGCTGCCTTTCTTACAGGAACACTTTGTTAGTTCCTGAGGGCTCCTTGCCATAGTTGTTAGTATTTTCCAGCATATCTGCCGGGTCTTCTCTCTATCCACCCCCATTCAGCAGGACTGCACGTGTCTGGAGACATTAGCTTGGCCATAGATGATCCAAGCCCGATAGGCTGCATGCTTTGTCTGTTCTCTGAGGACTATCTGTGTTGGTGTAATTGAGTTGTATGGTCTCTGCTTGCAGGCAAAGAGAACTAGCCTTCCTTGGTCCACTCTAACAGCTGTGCTTGATCTGTCGTACATGAGGATAATGAATCTCTCCTACCTCTGCAGGTCAAGATCACAAATCAATGTTGAATGCTGGCTGAGATAAGTGAAAGTTTCAGAAACATCATTAAATACATTCCAAGTTTACTATGCAGAATGTTACATCCAGCGAATACATGAAAGTATGGGATCCCTTTAGCTTTCTCAAGCCTTATTGCAGACAAACTTATGGATTGGAATTCAATGAATCTTGGCTTCTTGGCCAAAAACAATTCTCATTTTCTCAAGACCTATTTCTTGTAATAATGGCAACACAGATATGGTTCTACGATTAGCACGTCTGCGTCATTGGCCTTAATTATAATAAATTTTCTCCCATCGGTCGTTGCATCCTTGGCATTTACAAATATTCGAGTGTCAGGTTCCTCATGACAAAATAAGGAAACGGCTTCCAGAGACTTTATTAAGTTGCTAATAGCATCTTTTTCTTTTTGTGACGATGACTGTGCTTGTCGACTCTGCTTCACACGTTGCTGCAAGGTAGGGGAACAGCACAATCTTGTTGCTTGCACCACAAAGCAAGCTTTGCCAGTTACCTGGTGTCTTACTTGTTCCTGTCACTCTTCTTGTGCTTCCCTTTCCTCTTTTCGACATCGACTCTGAATTCTTGTATACATCAAAGATGTACCTGGTGCTATAATATTCCATTTTACTATGATATCCTCTTTAGCATAGTCATAAAATGCCTTTGAATTATGTTTAGTAAATGTAGGTAAGTGCTGATCAATCAATGATGATTGCATCTGCCTTTGGTTCTCTGTCTGGGATGTTCACCTGCTCATCAGTAATTTCAACCAGCCGTGATTTTTGACATGTATGAAGCTTGCTGCTGTCACTGAGAGATGCAGGTTGTAAATGATTCTTGTACATGAAAAATTCTTTGCAATCACACTGCCCGTTTAGACAGGAAATAAACAGTCGCGAGGACTTTCTCCTTAGAAATGATCTCTGCTTGTTATTGTGTGATGAGATAAATGGGGTTTTTCTTGATTGGATGATAGAAAGGACTGTCACCTTCATCCTCCACCCCTTCCATGAATGATTTTAACACCCTAGTATCTCATGTCTATTTGGGTATGGCTGCCCAACTGATTTGGGATTAGTTAGACAGCATTTGGGATACCGGTAGGTTGTTGTAGTATAATATACACACATTTCTACTTAGCTGACAGTGAACCCTATAATGAGTTTCACAGCAGTGGTGTAATCAATGTGTATTGGTACTGCCTGACAATCACTACAAGAACTTTGTCAACTTTATTAACTTGAAAATTTTGTCGCTAATCGTACTCTGTCACACGCAGACTTATATTACCCTCATATAGCAATTGCGGTTTAACACGGATATGCAATGAGAAAATTAGTAAGAAAAATACGTCTTGTTTGCTTTTAGAAACAATAAAATCTTAAAACATGTGTATCAATTTTATTTTGTAAATAGTAAATTCTTAGGGAAAATGTGTCTGTGTGCTTGTTAAACATTAAATTCTACTTCAGTAGTCTTGAAAACATAGGAATCCATTTCGAAATCGTACAACTCAGATAACTACTAATACTTCGAAGCAAAACATCAGCTTTAGACGGTCAATTTGGTGGACATCGTAAAAAATGGCTGCCATCGTTGATTTTTAGTATCACCTGGAGAACTAGTTTACCATATTTGTTGCTTGTATCATCATTTGCATGATTTTTCTATTATCTTATAAACTACTTGTCATTAAGACATTGTCAGGTATTTTGTTATTGGTGGTGAATTAATCACTGAGGTTTTAGTAACCTATTAGAAACGTCCCTTTTTTGCAATCTATTGGACGGGAGTTCGATCCCCTCCCAAACCCGATTGGTTCTCCTAGCGTTTGTAACCTCACCGTACTTGTGAGCTAGTGATGGGGGTTTTTGGGAGCTGATAGACTCAGCAGCTTTTACCTCACCATCTCTGGTCCTGGCTTGGGTGGAGAAAGGTGTAACGCTGATCATATGTATGGGTGGTCGGTCTCTGGGAAATTGTCTTGTCTAGCCTCTAGCGACTTTTGAATCCTCTGTAAAATATTAATAAATAAGTTTGAATTAATTTTAACCCTTAATGAAATACAGTATATAATATTTTGGTACTACTGTTGTTTGTTCATCAAGGTAATGAAAGGAAGTTATTTTTGGTGTTGAGTTTCTTTATAAGAATATTGTGCGTTGGGAAATACTAAAATCCAAATGGAATATCGTAGGACCACGTCAGAAAATTTCTTATTAATATATTAAGGTTATATACGATCATTATCTATTTTCCCTACTAGAATTATCATGTTCTTAACAACTTTATTTTCATTCACCTTCCTAGGAAGATGCCGAGCAAACGTCCTCTTTCTACCTGTGAGGATCGCCAGAATGAATACCCTCAAGTATTCTTTGAGAAAGTGACAGGCCTACCCCCACAAGAGGGTTTCTCTTACTCAAGGTGAGTACAACCTGTATGTTTACATTGTTTTTATCAATACATTTACATAAACGCTGTCATGTCAACCTCTTTAGTCTATACAAAGGAACGGGAAGGTGTTCTGAGTTCACAATAAGTCTCTAGGAGTAAAATTGCGATTTTTTTATTCCAGTAGATGGTGGTAGGCCTACGCATTCACAATTGGCTAAACTGGTGAGGTGAGGCATAGGCGGGGATTCAGGGCTCTATCATGTAGGCTTACCTTTTCAGTTGAAAGGAAACATGAGTCAGAAATATATCTCTTGCAGACTATAATGTTTTTGTTTATAGATATTATATATGTGTGTACATATATACAGTATATATTATGTATACGTAAATTCTATATTTATACCATTATGGAAGATATATGCTGAAAAATCGCTTATGCGCGTCTGCTAAACCGGGAAGCAGCTGCAGGCAAAATTATAATAGCATGCGTCATTATATCCAACTGCCAGTCTGCTCTCCACTCAGAAGAGGAGTTGCTGTAAAGTTATGCATCCTAAACATATTTCAAGTGAAGCAAATGTTATCCCAAAGGTTAGAGGTTTCTCCCATTCTTCTCTCTTTGACTGTTGGCTATTTATTTAGGTTTTCATTTGTTATTCGCATTTTAATGTAATTTTTCTTCAATAAAAGCCGTCACAAGTGCCTAAGTTTCCTCCTCTTCCTAACCTCCACTTCCTTTTATTGAATGGGGATAAGCCTGACATTTGGTTATTTGTTAAAGAAATAGTTTTATTACAACTTTTTTCTTGTTAACGAAAAAAAAGTGCCTTAAAAAAGAAGAAAGCACTTCAAAAAATGTCACATGTTGAACTCCACCTAACAGTATTTTTTTCATTTATCAATAAAACTGAAATAGAACTTCCCTGTATCGTTTACAGCCAGGTTTGTTGTTGTTGCTTTATTTTATTTTCCTTTTCTTTTTTTTTTGCTGGCCACAAACGCCTGTTGTGAACTTGTTTTAAAGATAAGGAAGTATTTTTTGTTGTCCTTAATGCATTGATATATTGATATGAAATATTGTTGGGTAGAGGTGAACATATTCTATGTTATCATATATCTTGAAAGAGCCACCTTTAATTATTAGTGCAAATATTTATTTTAAGAAATAAGAAACTTATCAGGTTATCTGAGAAATATTGTATATTCTGACTCTTTTTTTTATTCTTAAATCTTATTTGACATTCTTTATCTAAAGGAAAGGGGTTCAAGTTTATAATGAAATAAGAACAATTAAATTTCCCCAACTTTTATTTTCAGTCTAGAGAGAGAGAGAGAGAGAGAGAGAGAGAGAGAGAGAGAGAGAGAGAGAGAGAGAGAGAGAGAGAGAGAGAGAGAGAGTCTCATAATATCGGAATCTTCATGTCTTTGATCACATATTACAATATTTTTTCATGTATTCTGATGTATGTTTTTGAACCACTTTTAAAAAATAACGATTAGAATTATATAGGCGGGGAATACTTTACAGGTGTTGGTAATATAAGTTATTAAGTAATTGTTTGTTATTTCTTCAATGTTTTATTATTATTATTATTATTATTATTATTATTATTATTATTATTATTATTATTTATTATGTTAATATTATTTTGATATTAGGGGGCATTATGATATTACTACAGCAATATAGGGTACTGCATACAGTACTTATGTTGTTTTATATTAGGCAGTTTAGTGTAATACAACTCTTTAAAGTCATATACGTATATGAGAAGTGGTGATATTAATATTGTCAATACTCTGCTGTATTTTATAGGAGAACATTTTCAATCAATCAAAGTCAAGGTCGGCCATTTTCCGCTGAATTCCAAAACCGATGGGAAGCGAGCTTGGTACCCAATGACCAATGAAAAGGAGGACTTACTGTATATATATATATATATATATATATATATATATATATATATATATATATATATATAGTATATATATATGTGTG
>NC_090752.1:92240393-92262893 GCF_036898095.1 Palaemon carinicauda | reverse complement strand
TCTCACAGTTTATATTATTGCATTATAATTTTACTAGTGATGAAAAGTTTTTTTTTTTTTTTCTTCTCCATTTGAGTGTTTGCTCATTATCAATGATAAAATCTAAATTATGAACAGTTTGTGTCTTATCCATTAATTTATTATAAGCATGGTTAATGTTTGTTTGCTCGTAAATTCAGAATCCATCAAAAATATTTCGCTAAATTTTAGTGCTTCCATACACACTTTAATGGAGCGACTTTTATGGAAAAGTTCTAAGCAAGAAACGTGTAGTAATGTACAGATGGACACATAAACCTCTTGCACACCTCGCTCAGGAAGTTCACCCTGTCACACCCTTACTGCGTGGTGCGTAACCAAACAGGTAATGATGGAAGAGATAGCAGGGGTGGTGGGAGAGGCTCCACACAGGAACTCGCCAGGCTGTAAGGGTGTGACAGGATGTACTTTCTCTGAGCGAGATGAGCCAGGAATTCCTAAGTCCAACTGTAATTCATACATGTTGTCGCCGATTGTGTTTATAATTGCCTTCTTGATTTAGCCATACTTCAATTTTTTCAAGGCTTATTTTCTAGTGATTTTATGTAGAATTTGAATAAAGAGAATCTCTCTGTTGCTTACATAAACTTGCCTTTACCTAAACTTATTCTGCAATATGGAGAATTAATAGGCTTTAATTTCCAGTCTTCAGCATTACCGCAAGATTATTATTATTTTGAGTCAGGAAAGACTTGGATGAACATCTCAATGACTTTATCAACCCCACGAATTCCCCCCCCCCCCCCATAAACCAAAACAAAGAGAGACGAGAAATAAATAAAACAAATACTTTAACCTCCAGAAGGAATTCTCTCTTTAAGAATGGTAGTTTCCAAAGAGCCAAAAAAACCGATCTTCGTATAATTTCCCTCACAACCATCTTGTTCTCCCCCCCCCCCCCCTTAGACCCTTTAATCCCTGCTGTTAAGCCTCCACAGACTCTTTTCAGCATTTTAACAAGGAAGATGAACGTGAGTTAATTTTCAATGGAGCGCAAAGTTATAACGCCTTTCAGAAAGCCCTTTATGGCGTTTCGTGGCTCCATTTTTACAACGTAATACTCGACTGGAAGGATAAAGCCAACACTAACTACGGGGTTTTGGGGTCGAAATATGAAGAGAGGCGTTAAGAGAAATAAACGAGGTGACGTTTGGGAAAGTCGTGACGGTTGAAGAGACGTGGCAGGGGGAATAACATTGTTTTAATATCTCTCTCTCTCTCTCTCTCTCTCTCTCTCTCTCTCTCTCTCTCTCTCTCTCTCTCTCTCTCTCTCCTTTCTTTATGCTTTGAATTTCTTTAAGGAAGGAATAATCATCACATATTGTTAATCAGGATAATGTACTTGTGTAGATAAATGTCTGACTGTTGGTGACTCCACTTTTACGTTCTCTTTTCCAATGGTTAAATCTAGGATGGGGAACCACACATGAGCCCATTGAGTATCGAAGGTGCAGAGCGTATGGAAAGAAATTTCATTAAAGAATTCCATATTTTATGATAAATGGATGTGAACTAGAATACCAGACCACTGCAGAGCAGGCCATTAGGGTAGCAATCTCATTCATAATAAACTAACCTTTTAATTTATAATTTAGAGTTGACATCTCCAGAGGATATATATATATATATATATATATATATATATATATATATATATATATATATTATATATATATATATATATATATATATATATATATATATATACAGGATAGTGTTCCAGGATATTTCTTTAATTGGTTCTAAGATTTCAATGTAAGTCGGATTTTTGTCTTATAAAGCTACTTAAAAGTTTCTTATACATGTTCTGAACACGGGAAAGAACTTGTAACCTGCTAACACTTTGTAAAAACCAGATACTTAAAGTAATAAGCTTTCATATGAAGGCCAGTACTGTACAGTGCAATACATAATTGTTATTTTATGACTAACAGTCCGACGTAAGGTGGGATAAAACTCCGTAATTTTGAAAAGAGCGTTAAGTCTGAACTGACGAACTTTGAAGTAACATAAAGCGGGGTATTACTTAATATAAACACTGTGTGTAGGTACTTAGTGACCTGATTTGCCACTTTCGGAAGGTGCAATGAGGTGATTCATTGGTGGGTACACGTTTGCTAGGTCCTTAGATTATTCCAGGTCTAAGACCCCCATTTCAACCAGCTGTGTGGTCAAGGGAAAGGGGCATTGTTGATATATTTTCACATTTTATTTTCCATGCAGTCTTTAAAATATCAGAGTATGTATGTATGTATGTATGTATATGGATATGCCATTCTCATTATCATCAGCTGTAACTAGCCCACTGCAGCATTGAGGCCTCAGACAAGTCCTTCCATAAACCGATGGTAGTGCAAGGACATATTATGTACATGTATGTATGTGTATATACTGTATATATACAGATAGGCTACGCACATAGGGGTTTGTATATGTATACATTCAAGCAAACATTCATATTTGCCTATAATAGGGGTCAGGGTTGAAAGTTTTATATACATACATGAATGACCTTTATTCATAACATTGACAAAAAGATTATAATATATGAGAATCGTTCTCTAAGTCATGGGTAGTGCCATAGCTGCTGTATCATGGTCTTCCACTGTTTTAGGTTAGAGTTCTCTTACTTGAGGGTACACTCGGGTTCACTATTCTATCTTATTTCTCTTCCTCTTGTTATTTTAAAGTTTCTATATTTTATATTTATAATTTAATGTTGTTATTGTTCTTAAAATATTTTTTTCCTTGTTTCCTTTCCTCACTGGGTTATGTTCCCTGTCGGAGCCCCTGAGCTTTACTTTTTCAACTATTGTTGTAGCTTAGCAAGTAATAATAATGATAATAATATCTCTGCTAACTGGGCAGTGACTGGATCTGCCCTTCGGCATAAAGGGATTTCCTCACACTCACGCGGAAACATTTCAAAATTTAGGAAAATATTCAAATTGCAGTAATACATATGCCATCATGTCAACAAGATAACAAAATATGACGTTGCTACTGATACCATACTTTTTTTCTCTTATCAAAGGTGTTGTCTGAACTGCGTAAACAAAAAAAATTTATAGTTGCTTTCCTGATACAAGCATCCCCTTGTAGTCGTAAAGTGTGGTCAGGGAACAGGCTGGGTAATGTCTTCCAGTATTTTATGATGTTGATCCTGAACACAAGAAAGGCCTTGGGACCCTAATAGTTGTCTCCACATGATGGCGCTACGCGTTTCAGGTTGTTGGGTTTTATTGCCACTTTCTGGGGAGGAGACATCTAATGATGCTGTGAGCTTTATCCTGAGTAGCTATAATGAAACACAGTCACACACTCACACACACACACACACCACACACACACACACACACACAGAGAGAGAGAGAGAGAGAGAGAGAGAGAGAGAGAGAGAGAGAGAGAGAGAGAGAGAGAGAGAGTTTATATTTTGGGTAATACATGCAGAAGGTTATATAATTTTTATAATTGTTTACTTATTATTTATCATGAACGAAGACAATGGTATTAGTGAGATATTTGATTTGTATAATTAGATATAGCACTACAACCCATCTCTTATACCAGATCTTGAAATGTGTAATACTAGAAAGAATAACAAATTTCTTCCAGTTGAAGATATACATATTATTGTGAAGGAGAAATGAGTGATGGATATTCATAGGGAGTTTGGATATAGCAACAAACTGTAGAAATACAAGAGGGATTTTATTGAATATATCTCTGTAAGAACTTTATCGACCTGAACACATTTTACTCTCCGGAGATGGTCGCTTCTCTCAATATTACCAAATTCAGCGATTGTTTCTTTCATTTATGGTGCCAAACTTTGTAATTCTCTTCCTGCTTCTATTCCTAATTATTCTCTTAGCTACCTTCCTTTGAGAGGCAGGTCTATCGTTTAAAGGTTTAAAGGTCGCTCATGAATGGCAGAGGCAAGGGGCAGTGACATTGCACTATCAAGAAGGACAGTACCTTAGAGACTGACCATATATTCATATGACCAGCGCCCAAGCCCCCTCTCCACCCAAGCTAGGATTAAGGAGGGCTAGGCAATGGCCGCTGATGACTCAGCAGATAGACCTATAGGTTTCCCCAAACCCCCATCGTTAGCTCACAAGGATGGTGAGATTGCAGTGACCAGAGGAACTAATGAGTTTGACTTGGACTAGAACCCCTGTCTGGTGTTCACCAGTCCGGTATCTTACCACATCGGCCACCACTACCCTTCTTGAGTGATTAAGCCCTACCCCTTTTTCGTTCCATTATTCTTTATCGGGTGTGGTCTAGAAAATGAATGGAAAAATACACCGTATGCATGCAGTCTGTCTGAGGTTATCTTAATATACCGATGTCTCTCGTTCCCCGGCCTGAAATTCGAAACTTTTTGAATTATATTGGGTTTTACCTGAGCACCAAATTCAAGACACCAGAGAGAGAGGGAGAGAGAGAGAGAGAGAGAGAGAGGTAGATTCATTTGTGTGAACCGTTCGCGTGTTTCTAAGGGGTTCAATTAACCTTATGAAATTGTACCATCATCAGCTGCCACTGATTTATGAAGAAACCTTTACCTCATCTCCTGGTCTAAACTGCTCATTTTTTCAATAATTTCCTGGAATAGGATTGAAAAATGGAGAGAGAGAGAGAGAGAGAGAGAGAGAGAGAGAGAGAGAGAGAGAGAGAGAGAGAGAGAGAGAGAGATCATGGAATCCAATTTTAAAAAGATGTATATCTGATTCAATATGTGTATTGAAATATATTTTTTCTTGCAGGAAAATGTTTTATGAAAATAGGATGAGATAGCTGCTTACAGTTGAATCATAAAAATTTGTAAATGATTGATGGTAATCCTGTTTAAGTATTAAAATTTCGTTTATCTATGTATAAAGACAAATGTTCCGCAATTGTGTTGCCTTTAGATATATAAAAACTCAGTCCAGATAATTTTTTGAGGTATTACAACTTGTTTTAATATTTAATTTTCTTTGCTTATCTAATATATATCAAATATTTATATACGTTTTTGAATAATATCTGTTTTTCTGACTTTATTTCAATCACTAAAAATAACTACAAATTTTAATTTTATTTGTGAAATGTTTGACGTAAAAACAGGCTTATAAATATACATTCTTTGTATATAAATACGTGAATGGTGATTAAAGGTCGACAAAATGATTGTGTTGGAAACTATAGTTGAACTTTCCATTGCTTAAGGAGAACTAACTTAAGTTGTTTTTACATTTGTAAATATCGTCAAACGACAAGGTTTCTCAAAAACACTCTCTCCGTACACTCAGACACATACCAAGCAATATATATATATATATATATATATATATATATATATATATTGCATATATATGCATATATATACATATATATATGTATGTATATGTATATATATATATATATATACACACATATATATATATATATATATATATATATACTGTATATATATATATATATATATATATATATATATATATATATATATATATATATATATTTCATTCAAACGCCAAGCTCTCTCCAAAACTGTCCACACACTCAAACACGTACCAATGCAGTGTCTCTTTTCGCGATATATATATATATATATATATATATATATATATATATATATATATATATATATATATATATATATATATATATATATATATATTCATTCAAACGCCAAGCTCTCTCCAAAACTGTCCACACACTCAAACACGTACCAATGCAGTGTCTCTTTTCGCGATATATATATATATATATATATATATATATATATATATATATATATATATATATATATAAATTTTTGCACATTTAAACGTGTTTCTTTCATATTTCAAATAAGCCATATATATTAATACATTAAAGTCTAGATTCTCTTAACGACCTGGGGATCAGAGTCCCAGGCGGAACCGCCCAAAGACTATGATATCGGACCAGCGGGGATTTGAACCCTCGTCCGGGATATCTGTATGCAACCGCCCAAAGACTATGATATCGGACCAGCGGGGATTTGAACCCTCGTCCGGGATATCTGTATGCCTGACATACAGATATCCCGGACGAGGGTTCAAATCCCCGCTGGTCCGATATCATAGTCTTTGGGCGGTTGCATACAGATATCCCGGACGAGGGTTCAAATCCCCGCTGGTCCGATATCATAGTCTTTGGGCGGTTCCGCCTGGGACTCTGATCCCCAGGTCGTTAAGAGAATCCAGACTTTAATGAATTAATATATATGGCTTATTTGAAATATATATATATATATGTATATATATAAGTATATATTCATACATATGCGTATATATATATATATATATATATATATATATATATATATATATATATGTCAAAGCTCTCTTCAAAACTCTCTCTTCACACACTCAGCTGCATATCAATGCAGTGTGTGTTTGTGTGTGTGTGTGTATATATGTATATGTATATATATATATATATATATATATATATATATATACATATATATATATATATATATATATACATATATATATATATACATATATATATATATATATATATATATATATATATCACAAGTAGAATCCAATTTCGTACATTTTCAAGTCACGTGTTATCTTTGTGCGCACATAAAAGATATTTTAAGAATATATTCAAAATTTTTTATCGATCTCCTTTGTAACTAGAGTTGAATTGTTATCTATCTTCATTGTAAGCGAGCTGAGCATCTTGCGAAGCGAAGATATCTCTTGTTTTCCAGCACCTGACCAGCTTTGAGAATCCTATGCTCCTCCTTTTGATTGGAAAGGAAAGGTAACTAGGCGTTACCAGGGCAACACAGACAAGTGAGCCTCAGTCGGTTTATTGTTAAGAGACACAAGAAGTTGGTTATTCAACGTGTGTAGGCTGGAGGGGTGAATTGAGATGTATTATCATTATCATGTAAAAGCCAAGCTACAACCCTAGTTGGAAAAGCAAGATGCTATAAGCCCAAGGGCTCCAACAGGGAAAAATAGTCCAGTGAGGAAAGGAAATAAGGAAATAGATAAGCTGCAAGAGAAATAATAAATAATCAAAATAAAATATTTTCAGAACAGTAACAACATTAAATTATATCTTTTATATATAGAATATATAAACTTCAAAACAAACATAGGTAGTAGGTTGGCCAGGGCATCAGCCAGCCGTTGAAATACTACCGCTAGAGAGTTATGGGGTCTTATGACCGACCAGACCGTAGTACATTGGATCCTTCTCTCTGGTTACGGTTCATTTTCCCATTGCCTACATACACACACACATACACACACACCGAATAGTCTGGCTTGTTCTTTACATATTCTCTTCTGTCCTCGTACACCTGACAACACTGAGATTACCAAATAATTTCTTCTTACTGCACTGTAATTGTTTAGTGGCCACTTTCCTCTTTGTAAGGGTAGAAGAGACTCTTTAGCTATGGTAAGCAGCTCTTTTAGGAGAAGGACACTCCAAAATTAAACCATTGTTCTCTAATCTTAGGTAGTGCCATAGGTTCTGTACCATGGTCTTCCACTCTCTTGGGTTAGAGTTCTCTTCCTTGAGGGTACACTCGGGCACACTATTCCATCTTATTTCTCTTCGTCTAGTTTTGTTAAAGTTTTTATAGTTTATATAGGAGATATTTATTTCATCTTGTTGCTCTTCTTAAAATATTTTATATTTCTTTGTTTCCTTTCCTCACTGACCTATTTTTCCTATTGGAGGACCTGGGCTTATAGCATCCTGCTTTTCCAACTAGGGTTGTAGCTTAGAAAGTAATAATAATAAGAGTAAGAGAAATAAGATAGAACAGCGTGCCCAAGTGTACCCTCAAGCAAGAGAGAACTAATCCAAGACAGTTAAAGGCCATGGTACAGAGGCTGTGGCACTACCCAAGACTAGAAGAGAACAATGGTTAGATTTTGGAGTGTCCTTTCCCAAGAAGAGCTGCTTACCATAGCTAAAGAGTCTCTTCTACCCTAACCAAGAGGAAAGTATCCACTGAATAATGACAATGTAGCAGTTTACCCCTTGTGCAAAGAAAAATGTTTGGTATTCCCTTTGTTGTCAGGTGTGTGAGGACAGAGGAGAATGAGAAAAGAGTAGGCCAGATTATTCGGTGTATGTGTAGGCAAAGACAAAATGAGGCTTAACCAGAAAGAGGGATCCAATGAAGTACTGTCTGGCCAGTTAATGGACCCCATAAATCTCTAGCGGTAGTACCTCAACGGGCGGCTGGTGCCCTGATGAAGATGTATCAAAATTAGGCCATTGTGAAACTTATCTATTGTGGAAGAGTTTTATCTCAGAGTAGATAAAATGTTTATTTTAAACGTAAGAACACAATGTCGAAATCTATTTAATGAATGAGACTTCGTGAAATTCAGTAGGAAAATATTTTAGCATCTGTAAACTAATTCGTCAAGGATATTTCAATCTTAAAGTAGCTAAAGATGATATGCAAAACATAATGACAAATTCGTAAAGAATGTTTTATTCTCAAAGTAGCGAAAGATAATATGCAAAACACGATGACAAATTGCAGTAGATTTTACTGATATTAAATTAAGATAAACTAGGGAAAATTCTGGGTAAGCTGACCTCGATACAATTCTCTTTTCATATTATGTATTAGGAAATCTAAATAAATACGAGGTTATTCCCAAAATTAAATATATTTTGAATGCATTTTTTTATGAAAAACTGAAAAATGCATTTCAGTAAAAATACCTATTTTTCTGCAATTTTTTCTGCCCACAGTGAATGGAAATACGAAGATTATTTTGTTAGAATTAAGTAATTTGTTGTAAGGCTGGAAAACTGGAGTTTAGTATAAATCTGATTTCTAAAAAGTTGTCCCATGTCGACGGATAATGAGACATCGGAACATTTGTTTTTTACACTTTATTATAAAATTGTTCGTGAATACACTTTACACAGCCCGATACTATTCAGGCGAGTACCTTCCTGTCCTAATGATCGCTCGAGTGTTACTGCTTACCCCTCGAGCAAGTAAATGTAATCTCTGTCAATATTCTGAATTGCTAGATTTTGTAGAAATCTCCACTGTGATGGAAATATGCTCTTAATGATAGGCTTACAAAACGCCAATGTTCAATATTCAATGTTCGCACAATACAATTTTTGACAGGCATAGTATTCTTTAAAAGGTCATTAATCTCTGTATAAAACACATACTTCTACATATTTTTCATACAAGGATTAGGACAAGGTTATTTCTTCGAAAGTGGATGAATGATATGAAAATGAACTCTATTTTTCTGAACAGATTTTGTTATTTTACAGATAGAAACATCTAGATACAGTGTAAAATCATTTGTTTTAGCAAAATACTTCCTGGAATACATTAGAGATTGGAAGTTATGACAACTATGAAGAATATTCTGGAAAATATTTATGATGTTTGCCAAATGATCTTTTTTTTTTTTTACTTAAATGTTTGTTTTGCTCATGTCTGTTGTTTAATAAAGGATTAAGCATTTTATCTACTGAATATATATATATATATATATATATATATATATATATATATATATATATGTGTGTGAAATTTCTATCCTTTCCGAGGTTGGATACCATAACGTACTGAAAGGGTTTACGTATCGCCATGATCAGCAAAGCTATACCAGTCAGGGCCACCCATACTAGGTTGGTTTGCTGCACAGCTATCAGACGAAAATCTTCGAATATCTCCAGTACCCATTGTCAAGCGTGGTTATCAAATTTGGCAAAACCCAATGAATGAATTGTCACGCTTGAGGCCCTTGTCCCGCAGTGAACTAGAAATGGTTGCATTTGTTGTTGCAATATATATATATATGTAGATATATATAGATATATATATGTATATATATATATATATATATATATATTATATATATATATATACATATATATATATATATATATCTATATATATATATATATATATATATATATATATATATATATCTATCTATCTATCTATCCATCTATATATATAATATATATATATATATATATATATATATATATATGTATATATATGTATATATATATATATATATATATATATATATATATATATATATATATATATATATATATATGGTAATGGTACCACGGAATATGTCCAGAAGAAGGGTGGTTGTATGCCAAAACAGTGGATATTGGTTAAATTTGTTTTGAGGTCCCAAAACCTAACCCCTTTTTTTTTTTAAAGCATAGTGTCCATTATGGAGTTATTGATAATAATCAATTATCAGAAACAATAATTGAAAGACATTTATTGATAACGTCTTTTTACCTTTCTAAGTTAAGAGTTAATGGCCTATGAGGATGATGATGATGTGAGGAGATGTTTATGTTTGGAGGGTCTCTTCCCATTATAACTTCAGGAAACTCTAACTTTGGGGTCGTTTTCCTTTCCCTTTCCAGTGTTTTTATCATGATTTTCCCCTGGTTGAGGTTCACTATGTTGGATTTTCACTAAAGGGCAGTCCAATGAAGATGATTAAAACAAATTACTTTATTTCATTATTTTAAGCAATTGTTGTGTCTGGCTAATGTTTTTTCTTTCGTATGATATAGATCCCCTTTGTCATTAAAAAAAAAGAAAAAGCAGGCTTGTCTTATCAGAATTAAACACCGACGGTGCCAGAGATTAATATCCAATAAATTAGGATGAGATTCAGCAATGAAGACCAGACAGGAGAACAATTCTCGAAACAAGGTAGAATGAAAGAATTAAAACACTTCAGAATAGATTGATCACCCAAAATATTAAGTTTTTGGAGACATGAATATTTACCCCCACCTGACAATTTTCTGTCATAGAATTTATGCAAGACTTTCAATCAGTGTAAAAAAATTTAAAAACAGTTTAACACAGACAGATTGAAAAAAAAAATATTACATAAAGTTTTTCATATCCTACGAAAGGTGGAAGCAAGAAAAAAAATACGTAAGATAACAAATGGCCGAGTATATCACAAGAAGAAAACCATGCATTACCGGTGACCCGAATTTCATACAAAGCAGAAGGATAGAAAGGACAAACACGATTAAAGGATATGTGCTTGAAATGAAGTTTTCATAAACGGCAACGTCAGGTCATACTCCTTCACATCAATACTCAGCAACAGCAACGTTTCAGCGATCCTTGCTCGCTTTTATTGCACAAAGGAAACTGTTTGCTTTCCAGACAGTGAAATTTACTGGAAGGAAAGGCGACAGTGGGAAGAAGAGAGGCTTCTCAAATGTCAACAATTTAAGGGCTCAGGCGGAAGGCAACAGGGGTCGTGCTATTAAACTTATAGTGAGCATTTATCTGGGAGATGTTCAAGGACAACAAAAGGTTTAATTTGTTCTCTAGTCTTGGATAGTGCCATGGCCTCTGTACCATGGTCTTCCACTGTCTTGGGGTAAGGTTCTCTTACTTTTGGTTACACTCAGGCACACTGTTCTATCTTATTTCTCTTCCTCTTTTTTTTGAAATTTTTATAGTTGATATATTAAATATTTATTTCAATGCTGTTACTGTTCTTAAAAGATCTAATTTTAATTGTTAATTATTTCTTTTGTAGTTTATTTATTTCCTTATTTTCTTTCCTCACATGTTATTTTCTCTGCTGAAGCCCTTGGGCTTATAGCATCTTGCTTTTCCAACTAGGGTTGTAGCTTACCAAGTAATAATAATAATAATTCTGGATTTTAGAGAAATGGATACTGTGTGGAAGGAACAGTGGAGCCCAATGGCTGGAAACTTCATGTAAATATTCATTTAAAGCAAAATGTATCCATTGAGGAAATAGGTTATGCGTTAGGCTTACATGACTGAAGAGGGCGAGTGCGCACCTCCTCCCGGAGTTAGGAGTGGGAAAGGGGGGGGGGGGGTTTAGGCGGAGAAATTTCCTAAGCCTTGTATGAAAAATGTATTGAAGTATATGTTTTATGCAGTGAGTATAATGACCTTTTTTAAGAGTACTGTGACTGTCATAAATTGTTATAAGTGACGTATTGTAAGCCTAATGGTAAGAGTATATTTCCATCACAGTGGAGATTTCCACAAAATCTAACAATTCATCATATTGACAGATCAACATTGCATTTACTTGCTCAGAGGGACTCGAGCGATCTCAGGAATGAAAAGGTACTCGTCTGAAGAGTATCGGGCTGTGTAAAGTGTATTCACGAACCTTTTAATAGTAAAGTGAAAACAACCCATGTTCCGATGTCTCATTATCCGTCGATGTGGGACATAATTAGCAGGAATAGGCGAAAATTTTTAAGCGATTTTTATTCTTTATTTTTAAAGAAGTATTAAATTGATCAGTTTTAGAATCCAAGTTTTATTTTGAGTTGTTTTTGCCCCAACTATGAAATATTAGTTTTGGTTTTTTTTTTCTAGTGGTAGAATTACGTTATTTTTTCCTCTTTAGTAAAGATGCAATATGCACAAAATGGATTTAAAGTTTGGTGTGGATGCAAGTATAATGATCTGGATTCTGGAGTTTATAATCGTTTTCTGTTGTGTGTGAAAAACATCGTAATTATTACAGAGTATTTAGATTTTCATGTTGATTGAATGTAAAAGAAAAGGAAAGATCTCAAGAAAGTCATACATCACCTTACAACTTGAATTATTGCAGTCAATAATAAAAGGTTACTTTCAAGATTTTTTTTCCCATAATTGAAATTAACTTAATTCCATCTAAGAGATAGATATGGATTATTATTATTATTATTATTATTATTATTATTATTATTATTATTATTATTATTATTATTGTTATTATTATTATTTGCTTAATGTATATACAACAGGCGTTGTTACTGGACAATATCAAAGGCCATGGGTATACAAAGCAAAAGCGTACAGAATATATAGTGGTTAGTTAGCAAAGAAACAAAAGACACTGAGTGAAAAATTTCAAGGCAGGAAATACCTTGTAATTCGTAAATGTAATATTTCCTTGATTTTCACTATATTGAATTACGTCTTGATGTCAAGAGTTGTTTTCAACGGTTTATGAAGTTGAAACAAATCACATTTTATACCTTGATATTATCACATCTATTTCATCTTTTCTTACTGTTATGTTTTTGAGGTTATTTTCTCGGAACGTCCACACTAGAAATAGTCAAGTTACGTATTATTGCGCAATAAAAACTTCAGCGAAGCAAAGATAATACAATTTATTCCAATCTCTTGGTCTATAATAGAAACTGTATTCAGAATGAAGAATAACACAAAATTAAATCTTGCAATTATTGAAGACGACGATCTTTTAATTTTTAATGCCATTGTAAAAGTGAAAGAAAAAAGGGGGAATATACTCTACAGAATTATATAATATTCGTAATCTAATCATGAAACTTTGCATACAAAATGTCGAGATTAATCTTATCTGTCAGTCTTCACCGACCTTTCCATATGGTGGAGAAAATTATGTCATTGGGAAAAGTGACATGAATAATTTCTCCATATCCTTTGCACTGCTTAGAGTCCTGTAAGGGTGATGTGACATGTAGGATGTTTGTCATATTTGTCATCCATAAATTATGGATAATTATAACCTGTGGAGTAATAAAGGAGAGGCAACCAGATCGATATGGAAAGGGACTATAATCGATGCTGTTGGTTGGACAAAGTTCAGAGGCCCAACCCATCCTTTTTACTCATCTTTTGACCTTGTCACAACAGAGGTCTATTTAATATAGACCAAGCACATACACCAGGCCATAAACCAATTTCCTTATTATCTTTTTAATAATAACAGTCCTTTAAGATTGTTCTTTGTATTCAAATATATCCCATTATGAAATATATGATATATTTAAAAGGTTTAAGGGCAAATCATGAGCAGGAGATGTCAGAGACCGGACAGTGCCGGATAGGCTGTTCGTGTATAAATAAGATAAGCAATCAAGCCTCCTCTCCACCCAAGCTAAGACCATGGAGAGCCAGGCAATGTGTGCTGGTTACTCGGTAGGTAGACCTATAGGCTCTTCCAACCCCACCCTTCCCTATCCTTAGCCCATAAGGATCTTGAGCGTAAGCACAATACTGTAAGCTATGGACCTGTAACCTATGGGGTCTAACCATATATGTATATATATATATATATATATATATATATATATATATATATATATATATATATATATATATATATATAAATAGATATATATATATATATAAATAGATATATATATATATATATATATATATATATATATAAATAGATATATATATATATATATATATATATATATATATATATATATATATATATATTTTATATCATTCACACACATAGTCAAGAATATGTGATAAGTATTCTGGCGTGGATTAATGATAAACAATATAAGGTTAAACTCCTCACCTTGGACTAAGACAATGAGAGGTAAAGAGCAGAATATAATTAAAACTATGAAATTACCCAAGGGTTAATATCACCAGTAAGTTTTTAGTCCGACGAAATATAAATGAATTATTATGTTTTATGAGAAAAACAGCAAAGCAGGTACGCCATTATTTTAATTAAATCCTAAGTTCCATCTTTCTCAGCGATCCAAGAAATGGAGATAATGTTGAAGTGTTCATGTTGAGCTTATTCAAAGCCGCGTAATTTTTATTTGATTTAATATCACGTTTTATTATTTACACGTGGCAACCTGGAAAGAGTTATATATATAATCTTTTGAAATGTTTCTATTCCTTTTTGTGGAATTCCAATCAATAGATTGTTTATGATGAGAGATATAATATCTGTGTTATTCTTGTTAATCAGTTTCAGATATAACCTCTTAATTGAAATGTATTTTATTCAAAGTATTTTTAAACTTTATTTTTTCAAAATTTCATAGGGGATTTTTTTTATATAAAATACTGTTGTTTCTAATAGACTAGCCTATTATATTATATATTTATATTTATATTAACGTACATTATTTTGAGAGAGGGCTGGTATCTATATTAGTATATATATATATATATATATATATATATATATATATATATATATATATATATATATATATATATATATATATATATATCAATTCATTTTCGGCCAGTATCATCTCGGCATTTATTCCATCGTATCCAGGGTCTTTCCATATCTTTAGTGTTTTGAGGATAGCTTTGACTTCAAATACAGTGATTTCATTCATGGGCACATCAAGGTCTTCATCAGCATCAGGTATATCAATCAAATAATTCCCTTTCATATCTCCTTTTCATAACCTCACTAAAGTGTTCCATCCAACATTGTCTTTCTTCATTTTCTGTTGCGGTTATAACAGATCCATCTCTCTTTTTGCAGGGTATGTGCTTCTTCTTCTCTGCCCCAGTCTAGATTTCATTAATAATTCTATGAGCAATTCTTACACCATAGCCTCTTCCTGAATTCATATCTTTTTCAGCCTCATCTGCTTTACTGTCTAAATATTCTGCCCAGTCATTCCTAGCTTTTCTTTTGACCTCCTTATCAATACTGGAATACTTAGCATGCTCTACCTTGTAATTTTCATTACTTCCTCGAAAACTTTTAACAATCAATTTCTGTTTTTGTCTCTTTTTAATAGTATCCCAAGTATCATTTCATATCCATGGCTTTCTCCTTGTAACTGTGTGTCCCAAGACTTCACTACCAACTGACTAATATATGTTCTTAATATCACACCATTCTTCATTAATTGTCTGCTCTTCGTCTCTTAAAGTCTGTAAGACTGCAAATCGATTCCTACATTCAGTTGCAAATGTTTCTTTGTGCTCTGCTTCTAAAGGTTTAATTGTATCAAACATACTGTATATATTCTATCTACTTTTCTGTTGGGTGCTTTCAGTTTTAATTTCAGTGTGGCAATGAGGAGCTGGTGATCACTACCAATATCCGCACCTCTATAGCTTCTTACATTTCTCAGAGTCCACCTTCTCTCTTTATTAAAGGCAATGTGATCCATTTGATTTTTGTAATTGCCACACGTGGAAGTCCATGTATACTTGTGGATGTTCTTGTGTTGAAAAAGAGTACCTCCAATGACAAAAATGTTTGATGAACAGAAACTTATGAAATGTGCTCCATTTTCATTTGCAACTTCGCCAAGACCCTCGACACCCATCTCGTTCTCTATCCCTTGATTATGCCTTCCAACTTTAGCATTGAAGTCGCCAATCACAATTTTCATATTTCTCTCTGGGATCTCATCTATTACACTTTGCAGTTTTTCATAGTATTCATCTTTCCTTTCTTCAGGGGAGTCTTTTGTTGGGGCATAGCAAACTATAATACTCATATTGCACTGCGTTGATTTGAACTTTGCTGGTAACAATCTACTACTTACAGCTCTCCACTCGGTTAATGCCTTTTCTGCTCCTGGTGTCATCATCATTCCTACCCCTTCTCTTCCAGCTCCATCTGATCTTTCTGAGTAAATATATAAATTCCCTTGGTCTAAAATTTCCTTACCAATCCCCTTACAACGTGTTTCACTTAGGGCCAAGATATCCAAAGTATATTTCATAAATTCAGTCTCCACTTGCTGTAACTTCCCAATCTGATTCATGGTTCTAACATTCCAATCACCTATTTTAAATTTTTCTTTAGTATTTATAAACCGAGAGATTCTTAGCACCCCACTACGCCCGGAACTGGGGGCCATTCTTTCTAAATCCATAGATGATTCATTGGCTAGATATATCAAAGGATAGCCAGTTCTTTCATATGTATTTTGACTCATATTTTGTTAGATCAATTATCGGGACTGTGCTAAAGAAGATATATGCAATCAAACAAGAGAAGTCGATATTATAAACCTTGATTTTTCTTTGTATGCTATGAGGTAACTTTAATTGATGTGCAGAATTTTCAGTTTTATTTTCGCCCTATATATATATATATATATATATATATATATATATATATATATATATGTGTGTGTGTGTGTGTGTGTGTGTGTGTGTGTTGTCTAATGTAGCTGAATAGGTGTATTAGTTCACGCACTCACACACATATATATATGCATATGTATGCATCTATATATATATATATATATATATATATATATATATATATATATATATATACAGTATATATATATGTTTATATATACACAGTATGTATATCCTGTACATATGTGTGTGTATATTTTTGTGTATTTGTTTTTTTGTACAGCATTTACTGTATGTGAGTGAGTGCGTGTTCATAAATTTCAGACTTTAATCGCATAGTCCAATGCATTTTCCCTGTTAATTCAAAACACGATTCCACTTCCTCACGCCACGAGGCAACGGAATAGCTTTGCCTGAATGGAAAGATGGGAAACATTAGAGTACTATGTCCAACGTTAATTAACGGTTTAATAAAGGGTATAGCATGAACTTGAAGGTTTACCTTATAAATGCTGGGAAACCCGTGATTTCGAATAGTCTCCTTCCAGCGAATGTTTTCGTGTTGATCAGCCCGACCGAAGTCCTTTTTTTAGTTTATTTTTAAAATATCTAGTTTAATGTTGGTACTAATCTTGAAATATATTGTTTTAATTTTTCATTATTCTCTTGTATTCTATTTATTTCTTTATTTCCTATCCTTCATCGCCTTGTTTTCCTTGTTCGAGCCCTTGTGCTTGTAAATTAGCATTAATGGGTTATTTTTCCCTGTTACACTCCTTGGTCTTATGGTAATTTGCTTTTCCAACTAAGGTTGTAGCTTTGCTAACAACAACAACAACAACAACAACAACAATAATAATAATAATAATATTAATAATAATAATAATAATAATAATAATAATGTGACTTTTTCTGGTGATTGGTAGTTAGGATGATGGCTTTGTTTTATGTGTTAAATTCAAAATTAAATTTTTTTTTTCTACATATAGTTAGAATACCCTCTACCTTAGCTTGCTCTCCTATCCATGTTTCCCCTTTTCGGTCTCTCATTTTTGTTTCAATTAACAGTCTTTTTATTGATCTTTGAGTTGTAAGTGTCTCATATGTTCCAAAAGCTTAAGTAAAGCTCCAAGTGTCTGATTGCAAAATTTCATAATTATAGGAAAATGTGATTAAATTAAGAATTAAGAAATATAAAATGATTGGAAACTCATCTGTGGATAGTTCATCAAGAATGTTTGTTTGTTGAGAATTCATAAGCTGGCATAGATTTATAAGAAAAAACGCAAGATTATGAACGCAATATCCTTTCCCCAAAGATATTAAAATTTTTAAAGATATGGTTTA
This sequence comes from Palaemon carinicauda, assembly GCF_036898095.1. Taxonomy (NCBI): domain Eukaryota; kingdom Metazoa; phylum Arthropoda; class Malacostraca; order Decapoda; family Palaemonidae; genus Palaemon; species Palaemon carinicauda. The sequence continues at coordinate 92,244,604 of NC_090752.1, read as the reverse complement.
GGATGCATTGAATTGGTAATTCACTTTTGAAATGATTAAATATCGCGCGAATGAAGCAAAGTGGCAAAATTAATGTCATCTCGATAAACTAAGATACAAAAAAATTATGGTTTTCCGTTCATTTTCCGTGGAACCTTCGTCCAGCGAAAGAGGCAATCTACCTACGGAAAGTAATTTAGGAAATGCAAGAGTCTGGAAATTTTACGAAAGAAATTTTGCCTCGGGGCAAAGCATTTTACAATACGCACTTTGTGAGATTACTCACACAACTCCTTTAAACTTAGAGAGAGAGAGAGAGAGAGAGAGAAGAGAGAGAGAGAGAGAGAGAGAGAGAGAGAGAGAGAGAGAGAGAGAGAGAGAGAGAGATCATTGCTAGGCAAAATCACGGTCTTGCTATCAACCCCAAAAAACTTCCATAACATTCATTCTCTTCCTTGTAACTTATTAATTTTTTCTGAAAGTTTAATTCAATGCACCTATTTTTATTGAAGCAGAAATAGAGTTCGAGCTGTTTTATTATATAAAGATTTCTTTTAATCTTTAACGTTATTTTTTTTATAGCTCTCGGTATTTAAAGTGTACATATTTATTTACTTATTCTCAAAATTTATTTTATGACGCGTTCACACATGGCTGAAATATGCTTTGATATTTTGTCCATATTTACTTTTCTCCTAATAAAACTTTTTTTTTTTTATTGGAACCAAAAAAAGGAAGCTACAGACGTTCATAGTAAATTACGCATAAAAAAAAGAATAAAAAAAAAATCAATCTTGGATTCAGATATACAGTACATACATACACACATACATATATATATATATATATTATATAATATATATATATATATATATATATATATATATATTTATACACTATATCAACCCATTTTCATACCACTCACCACATTGCTCTCTCTCTCTCTCTCTCTCTCTCTCTCTCTCTCTCTCTCTCTCTCTCTCTCTCTCTCTCTCTCTTCTCTCTCTCTCTATATACGTATATATATATATATATATATATATATATATGTGTGTGTGTGTGTGTGTTTGTGTATGAATATGTATTTATATGTATGTTTATACTCACAAACACACGCTCGTATATGTATATATATATATATATATATATCTATATATATATATATATATATGCTCTCTCTCACTCTCTCTCTATCTCTCTCTCTCTCTCTCTCTCTCTCTCCTCTCTCTCTCTCTCATAATCTATATATATATATATATATTATATATATATGTGTGTGTATGCACATGTGTGTGCGTATATATAATTAAATGTATATTTCTCTTTGTGTATACTGTATACATTTCATCATCTCATCCTACGCCTATTGACGCAAAGGGCCTCAGTTCTATTTCACCAGTCGTCTCTATATTGAGCTTTGAAATCAATGCTTCTCCATTCACCATCTCCTACTTCTAGCTTCATAGTCCTCATCCATGTAGGCCTGGATCTTTCAGCTCTTTTAGTGCCTTGTATAGCCTAGTTGAAAGTTTGTTGAACTAATCTCTTTTGGGTAGTGTTAAGAGCGTGCCGAAACCATCTCCATCTACCCCTCACCATGATCTCATCAACATGTCAGTTGAGTAATCTCTCTTATTGTTTCTTTTCTAATCCTGCCCTACCATTTAATTCCTAATATTCTTCTGAGGGCTTTGTTTTCAAATCTACAAAATCTGTTGGATATTGTTTCACTGTCATACCACGAACTTACATATAGCCTGATATTTATATGTAATTTCAGGCGATTTGATTTCAAAATTGTACTTAACCTAGCCATTGTCTGATTTGCTTTTTTCAATCTTTCATTAAACTCCAATTTTAAATACACTTTATTAGAGATAGTAGTTCCTAAATATTTAAATGATTCCACCTTATTAATCCTTTTTCCTTCCAATGATATTTCATTTTCCATTGCATATTACGTTCATATCATCTTTGTCTTTCTTTTCTTTATCTTTAGCCCAACCTCGTGTGTTATTTCATGCATTCTGGTAATCAAACTCTGCAAGTCCTGTGGTGCTTTGCTAATTTCCTGTTACCAATCCAGTCCAATGCTCCTCCACCATCCCCAACTGTTCTTTGCATTACAAAATCCACGAGGAGGATAAACAACTTAGATGACAACACATTCCCTTGGAGTAATCCACTGTTCACTAGAAATTCGTTGGATAAGACTCCACTAACATTAACTTTTGTTTTTGCCATGCCCATAAGCAGAACTCCATAATAACACAGAACTCTCCAAAAAATTGGCCGGTGAACACTATCAAAGGCTTTTTCAGTCCCCAAAAGCTATCAAAAGTGAATATCTACATTTTACACATTGCTCTACAACGTCTGAAATGAAAATTTTGTCACTACAATTTATACTTTTTTTTTAAATCCTGCTTGTTTATCCTCCCAGCTTTTCATTAATATTTCTCTCTAGTCTCTTTAAAATGAGCGTAATTTATATTTTCATGACAACTCTCTAGTCACTTTAAAATGAGCCTACTTCTGTAATTATTGCAATCAATAAAATCTATTTTAGCTATTTACATCAACATTCCTAGCTCCCATTCATCAGGTTTTGCTTATTCATGCCACATTTTACAAATTCTAAGTAATCTGGGAGTCACTTCATTTTCGGCCAAGATCATGTCGACAGTTATTCCATCGTATCCAGGGGTTTCCATGTCTTCAGTTTATAATGATAGCTTCGACTTGAAACACTCAATTCATTCATGAGCACATCAAGGTTTTACTCAGCTTCAGGTATATCGATCAAATTATTCCCTTCATTCCTTTTATTTATAACCTCATTAAAGCGTTCCATCCAACGTTGCTTTTCTTCATCTTCTGTTGTTGTAACAGATCCATCTCTCTTTCTGATGGGTATATCCTTCTTCTTTGCCCCAGTAGAGATTTCATTAATTCTATGAGCAATTCTCACACCGTAGCCACTTCCTGAATTCATAGCTTTGTCAGCCTCATCTGCTTTACTGTCTAAATATTCTGTTCAGTCATTCCTGGCTTTTCGTTTGACCTCACTATTGATACTGGAATACATAGAATGCTCTGTCTTGTAATTTTCATCACTTCCTCGAAAACTTTAAGCAATCAATTTCTGTCTTTGTCTCTTTTTTATGGCATCCCAAGTATCATTTGATATCCATTGGTTTTCTCCTTGTAACTCCATGTCCCAAAACTCCATTACAAACTGACTAATATGTGTTCTTAATTTCACACCATTTTTCATTAATTGTCTGCTCTTCGTCTCTTAAAGTCTCTTAAGAGTGCAACTTGATTCCTACTTTCAATTGCAAATGTTTCTGTGTGCTCATCCTCTAGAAGCTTAGTTGTATCAAACTTACATATCTACATTTCTGTTGGGTGCTTTCAGTTTTTTAGTGTGGCAATGAGAAGTATTTGATCACTATCAATAACTGCACCTCTATATCTTCTTACAATTCTCAGAGTCCTCATTTCTTTATTAATGGCCATTTGATCTATCTGATTTTTGTAATTGCCAAATAGTTCATGTATTTTTGTGGATGTCTTTGTGCTGGGAAAGAGTAACTCCAAAAGTACTGTTTGTTGAACAAAAACTCACAAAATGTGCTCCATTTTCATTTGCATCTCCGACAAGACCCTCAACACCCATTACATTTTCTATTCTTTGATAATTCCTTCTGACTTAAGCATGAAAGTTACCAATTACAACTTTCATGATATCTCGCTCTGGGGTCTCATTTGTTACACTCTGCAGTTCTTCATAGTATTCAGCTTTCCCTTCTTCAGAGGAATTAGATATTGTTGCATAACAACCAATAATAGTCATATTGCATTTCTTTGATTTAAAATATGCTAGTAACAACCTAATATTTACATCTCTCCATTCTGTTAATTCCTTTTCTGCTCTTGGTATTATCATCATTCCTGCCACTTCTCTTCCAACTCCATTTGTTCTTTCTGGGTAGATATCTCTAAAGCTTCCTCACCAATCTCCTTACAACATGTTTCAGTTGGGGCTAAGATATCCAAACTATGTTTCATAACTTCATCCTCCACTTGCTGTAATTTTCCATTATGATTCATGGTTCTAACATTCCAATTATCAATTCTCAATTTTTCTTAAGTATTTATTTACCGAATGATTCTTAGAAGCCCCCTAGGTCCGGGATTGGGGCTATTCTCTTATTTTCTGTTTCCAT
>NC_090752.1:92210393-92225393 GCF_036898095.1 Palaemon carinicauda | reverse complement strand
TTATCTTATCGTGATTGTTATAAATGAATTTTTGAAATCTGTTCATCATTTATGAATAGGATATGAAAAAACTGGGTTCTGAGATTACAAGAATATCAAGGATAGGAATTTAGAATTATGTCTTCAATGTCCTTCAAGTTTTGTGCTTGATGCTGCTAAATGTGAGAATGTTAATCAGGTCAGCATTTCAAAGCACCCAATCAAAAAGGGGTATTTGAAATTGCTTTCAGAGTTTACCTGATTACATGCAAATGTTTGTGTTTGATATGCTTGATAAGACAAGGTTTTTAGAATTTAATGCACTTCATAATAAACAAAGTTTGGTTTAAATGCCGCTCATAAATGGCAAAATCAAGGGACAGGACAATGCCCTAGAGATTGACCATGTAAGGTATACATATTGTACCAACCGTGTGTCACACAATTGTACATAATTCCTATTGTATATATTATGCTTGTATCTGCGCTCTTCCCTCGCACTAAAAAGAACCTGAATGATCATGTCTCCGGTTTTCCTCTGAACTTTGTCTGTCTCTCAAACATGCCATGTCCTGTTGCCTTGCCGTTTTGTATATAAAGGAGAGTGTTCTATAACAATATAGCTCAGTCGTTTCCAATCTGCCTTTGATTTCACAACTCCTCTCTCGGCCCGTCACATTGGTGACCCCGGAAGTCGACTCGCTCCCACCGCCTTCCACCCCCACCCCCTCGCCCCTTCATCGTTGGTACTATGGCGGACTCTACGGCAGTTGGTGCTGCTGCCGCTCCATTCAAACTTTCATCGTTTGCCAGCGGAGAGGCGTTTGCTTGGTTTCAGCGCGCAGAAGTCCAGTTTCGTATCAGGGGCGTGACTCGCTCAACCACCAAAGCGGATTATGTTCTCGCGGCGATACCCGAGGACACCTTCCCAGAAATATCCGACTGGCTTTGTGAACAAGGAGACACCCCAATAGCGTATGACGACCTCAAATCATATCTTCTGCAGCAGTACTCGCCGTCGCCAGCCGCCCGTATAGCAAAGCTTTTTCAGCTCTCGCAACAACCGTTGGGGGACCAAAGAGCTTCGCTTGCCCTCAGGGAAATGACCAGTATCGCTCGCCTTCAACCTGCCGCAGACGGCTCTCCTCGTGAGGTGAACCTACTCCGTGCCCTTTGGATACGCCGTTTACCTGAACCTGTGCGCGCTGCCATACCCGATGTCGATAGTTTACCCATAAAGGACTTGATGACCAAAGCCGACGCCCTTATGGACAGCCACTTCAAGACCTCCATCAACGCCTCCACCCCTGACGACGAGGATGCCTATTCAACGTCAACCGAAGCTGACATGAATGCCGTAGGACATACACGCCTACCCCGTGACGTGCCGAAGCGGCGACAAGGCCGCCCACCACCCACCAATCGCTCGCGCCCCAACGAACGACTTCTACAGCCACTTACTACCTCCCAACCACCGCAGTTTTGCTACTACCACTTCAGATTCGGGGCAACCGCGAAGAAATGTGCCAAAGATTGTCAGTGGCCAAAAAACGTGTAAGTAGGCCATCGCTTGTGGCGGTGGCCTCCCATGTTTCTAATCTTTTCTTTTTACAGGATGCAGGAACGTGCGTGCGATTTTTGGTAGACACGGGTGCTTGTCGTTCTCTTTTGCCAAGGAAACTCTTCAAGGCACAACGTAGTCTGTCTACATCTGCCGACGTCCGCTTGGTAGCTGCCAACGGATCTGCGATACCCACCTACGGTTACGAGAGCCTCACATTATCGTTCGGAAACGGTAAATTCAATTGGAAGTTTCTCGTTGCTGACGTCACAATGCCAATCCTCGGTGCGGATTTCCTCTCTCCTTTCCACCTTCTGGTCGATGTTGCCCACCGACGATTGGTCAACGCAGACTCGTACTTGTCGACACCTCTTCAACCCGCCCCCTCTAACCTCGCTCTCCACATCAGCGCACCCACGGATGCCTACGCCCACCTCCTCACGTCGTACCCGGAAGTTTTCCGTCCAGAACTTCGCCAAACGCCCACGGTTCCTGCCAAGCACGGTATTTATCACCATATCAAGACGATGGGACCCCCAGTCTTCGCAAAATTCAGACGTCTGGCACCGGAACGATTGGCAGCCGCCAAACAGACGTTCGCAGAAATGGAGAAAATGGGCCTTTGCCAAAAGGCCTCCAGCCCATGGTCGTCACCCTTACACATCGTTCTGAAGAAAGACGGCTCCCTCCGTCCGTGCGGGGATTACAGGCGCCCTAACATGCAAACAGAACCGGATCACTACCCCCTCCCAAACATTGCCGATGTAACCTCCTACCTGCACAAAGCAAAGGTTTTCTCTACGCTCGACCTCCTGAAGGGGTATTATCAGGTGCCTATGAACCCAGAAGACATCCCCAAGACCGCCATCACCACTCCGTTTGGCACATACACCTTCAATTACTCCTGTTTTGGCCTTCGTAATGCTGGGGCAACGTTTCAACGTCTCATGGATGGCATCTTAGGGGACCTCCCTTTCTGTGTATGTTATGTGGACGACATACTTGTGTTCTCCTCCTCAAAAGAGGAACACCTCCGTCACCTGCGCATCGTGCTCGACTGCCTGCAACAAAACGGCCTTGTAATCCGGTACGACAAGTGTACCTTTGGCGCCAACGAAGTGTCGTTCTTAGGGCACCGTATCACTCCTGAAGGAGTCCATCCCCTCCCTGAGAAGGTAGCAGCCGTTCAGAATTTCCCCACGCCCTCGACCGTCAAAGCTCTGCAGGAATTCTTGGGCATGATCAACTATTATCACCGTTTTCTGCCAGCCATTGCCGCCACTCTTGCTCCCCTCTACGCCTCCCTCAAGGGCAAGCCAAAGGACCTGAAGTGGGGTCCCCTTCAAGAAGCAGCCTTCTGCAATGCAAAGAAGGCCCTATCAACTGCTGCGGCTCTCACTTTTCCTATCCCACACGCCCCTCTCCTTCTCTCCACTGATGCCAGCGACGTCGCTATTGGTGCAGTACTCGAGCAGGTGGTCAAAGGCTCGCCCCGCCCATTGGCCTTCTTCAGCAGAAAACTGTCCAAGGCAGAATCGGGTTATTCTACCTTCGATCGAGAATTGCTGGCGGTGCACTTGGCTGTCCGTCACTTTCGCCATTTCTTAGAAGGTACGCCCTTCGTCATTCGCACAGACCACATGCCTCTGGTGCACGCCTTCAATCGACAGTCTGACGCCTGGTCCGCCCGTCAACGCCGACATCTCTCTGCCGTGGCTGAATACAATTGCACCCTCCAATACGTCCCTGGGAAAATGAATCCCGTTGCCGATGCCCTGTCAAGAAACACGTTGGCTGCCGTTCAACTGGGATTGGATTACAACGCCCTGGCTGAAGCCCAACGACAGGATCCAGAGTATCAAGCTTGTAGGACATCCTGCACGTCCCTCCGTTGGGAGGATTTTCCCCTCTAAAACTCCAACACCACCCTCCTCTGTGACGTCAGTACTGGTAGACCGCGACCTTGGATTCCTGCTCCCATGCGCCGACAGGTGTTTGATTTCATCCACGGCCTTTCACATCCCTCGTGCCGTTCTACTGCACAGCTGCTGAAGGCAAAGTTCATTTGGCACGGCATTTCTAAGGATGCTAAGGATTGGGTCCGTGCCTGTACTTCTTGCCAAACTTCCAAAGTACATCGACACACGGATTCAGGAGTGGGCACCTTTCCTCAACCTCAGCGTCGTTTCGCACACATTCACGTCGACGTTGTAGGCCCCCTACCCACATCACAAGGACATCGTTACCTGTTTACCGTCATCGACCGCTCCACTCGTTGGCCTGAAGCCATTCCCATGGAAACTGCAACGTCCGCCTCATGTACATCTGCCTTACTCTCTGGATGGATTTCAAGATTCGGTATCCCTGAGCATATTACTTCTGACAGGGGAACCACTTTCACCTCTCAATTATGGACGTCATTAGCGAATCTCCTGGGCATCACCCTACATCAGACAACGGCCTACAACCCCTCTGCCAATGGAATGGTTGAACGTTTTCATCGCACCCTCAAAGCAGCTTTGATGTCCCGCTGCAAGGATTGCAACTGGTTTACTCAGCTTCCCTGGGTCCTCCTTGGACTAAGGACCACTCCTAAAGACGCCCTCGACGTCTCGGCAGCCGAAATGGTGTATGGCGACCCGTTGGTCGTCCCTGCCGAGTTTTTTCCTTTTACAACCTCCTCCGACGATCTCCAGCGCATACGTCACGTCGTGGGAAAATTTACTCCGTGCCGCCAGACTTACAAGCCCCCAGCGAAGCATCACATACCAACGGACTTGCACTCTGCAACGCACGTCTTCCTGCGCAACGACACCAGCAAGCCACCGTTAACGCCCCCCTACACGGGACCTTTCCTTGTGATCCGACGCAGTCCGAAAGCATTCCTCCTAAACATTCGGGGCAAAGAAGACTGGGTCTCCATTGATCGTCTAAAACCTGCTTATCTTCTGCCAGATGACCCGCCTACAGTTCGCCTCTCTAGATCAGGGCGCCCTATTTAACATTACAGTATGTCATTTTTAGGGGGGGAGCCATGTACCAACCGTGTTTCACACAATTGTACATAATTCCTATTGTATATATTATGCTTGTATCTGCGCTCTTCCCTCGCACTAAAAAGAACCTGAATGATCATGTCTCCGGTTTTCATCTGAACTTTGTCTGTCTCTCAAAAATGCCATGTCCTGTTGCCTTGCCGTTTTGTATATAAAGGAGAGTGTTCTATAACAATATAGCTCAGTCGTTTCCAATCTGCCTTTGATTTCACAACTCCTCTCTCGGCCCGTCACAATATGATCAGCGTGTGTAAGTGCCCCTCTCCATCAAGCTAGGCCCAGGGAGGACCAGGCAATGGCTGTTAATGACTTAGCAGGTAGACCTATAGATTCCCCTACCTCACATGGATGGTGAGGTTGTAGACACTTATAGTAATTATAGAACTTGAGTGTTGCTAGAACTCCCATCCAACATATCGCAAGACAGAAAGAAGTAAATGAGTAAATTAACATATTTTTAGTTGAACTGCAAGATTTTTTTCTAGGATTTTTGTCTTGTAACGACTCTCTCTCTCTCTCTCTCTCTCTCTCTCTCTCTCTCTCTCTCTCTCTCTCTCTCTCTCTCTCTCTCTCAGGAGCTTGAGTGTAGCTCGAACTCCCATCCAACATATTGCAAGACATAAAGAAGTTAATGAGTAAATTAACATATTTTTAGTTGAACGGCAAGCTGTTTTCCTAGGACTTTTGTCTTGTAACGACTCTCTCTCTCTCTCTCTCTCTCTCTCTCTCTCTCTCTCTCTCTCTCTCTCTCTCTCTCTCTCTCTCTCTCAGGAAATCCTGACATTATGCATCTCTGAACTGTCATCTGAAGGCAATCAATCATTTTTGCAACATGATTTCCTTCAAAAGTTTCGACGTGTAACAGATAATAGTTTTTGAGTAATGATATAAAATGGCAAAATGTCACGACCAGATGAATAGTGAAGAATTTACCTTTTTCCTCTTCAGTTTTGATGCCAGTCTTTTTCCTCCCGGTTTTTTTTTTTCCTGCATGTTATTTTCGATAAAGTTAACTATAATTTATGGACATTTTCAAAATGTTCTTTTTATATTTATTACCGTTTTATTATTTCCGTAAGTCTTGCTACAACGTATTTTTTATTTATATAACATACAGTTGTTTTATTGCTTATTTCCCTAATATATATTTTTAATGTAACGAATCATTTTGCATTTGTTTTAAAAACAATTGTTTAACTTATATTTCTGGAATATGTATTTCTGAAATAACGAATCGTTTTGCTTTTGTTTAACAAACAATTGTTTAATTTCTTATTTCTGGAATATGTATTTCTGAAATAACGAATCGTTTTGCTTTTGTTTAACAAACAATTGTTTAATTTCTTATTTCTGGAATATGTATTTCTGAAATAACGAATCGTTTTGCTTTTGTTTAACAAACAATTGTTTAATTTCTTATTTCTGGAATATGTATTTCTGAAATAACGAATCGTTTTGCATTTGTTTAACAAACAATTGTTTAATTTCTTACTTCTGGAATATGTATTTCTGAAATAACGAATCGTTTTGCATTTGTTTAACAAACAATTGTTTAATTTATTATTTCTGGAATATGTATTTCTTGAATAACGAATCGTTTTGCATTTGTTTAACAAACAATTGTTTAATTTATTATTTCTGGAATATGTATTTCTTAAATAACGAATCGTTTTGCTTTTGTTTAACAAACAATTGTTTAATTTCTTATTTCTGGAATATGTATTTCTTAAATAACGAATCATTTTGCATTTGTTTAACAAACAATTGTTTAACTTTTATTTCTCTAATATGTATTTTCAATTTGGCCCCCTCTGCCTAATTTGAGTTCAAGCCCTAATCTACAAAGATCATGTCAGTTCCGTTAAAGAACCTATCTGGTCTCTCGCTGGGGTAGGGAATGGTTATAATAACTTTGTATTTATTTATTGTGTTCACACAGCTACAACTGCATGTTTAGTTCCATTTAACACTTGAAGATGTATTTTCATGTTAGTTTTTTGTTCATTGTCGGTGTTCTTGTACACTATTTGAGCTCCTGCCAATATTTCAAGATACGTATTCATCTTGATTATTTAATTAGTTATTAGTTATTCCTTGCAGTTGTTCATGCAAACTACCGGGACCTGGAACATATTGATTTTGCAGAGTGCTTGAATCCTTCCAACAAGTCGATAATGTGAGTGTTTTTTGCTGATGGCCTATGTGGTAACGTCCCTGACTGGTGATCGCCAGACTGGGGTTCGAGTCCCGCTCAAACTCGTTTGCTCCTTTGATCGCTCCAACCTCACCATTCTTGTGAGCTAAGGATGGGTGGGTGGGGGTGGGGTGGGAGGGGGTTTAAGCGAGCCTATAGGTCTTTTTGCTGAATCATCAGCAGCCATTGCCTGGTCCTCCTTGGTCCCAGCTTGGATGGAGTGGAGCCTTGGGTGCTGATCATATGCATATATGGTCAGTCACTAGGGCATTGTCCTGCTTGATATGGCAACATCACTGTCTCTTGCCTCTGCCTTTCATGAGCAGTATTTTAACCTTTAAACATTTAATCTACATTCTAGCAAAATGTTGTGTTCCTCATTTTTTTTTTAGAGATTATTTGAAGTTTTACTGGACACTAAGATATATGTCCATCCTTACTGGACGCCCAGGCAGTTAGACCCATAGTTTATTATGCATCTGCAATATGCTTATGATTATGGGCATTGCTCTTTCTTACGATTTTGATTAATATCTTATTGCCTACCGGTATCCTTACATTAAGGGGGCGGTTGCCCGATGCGCCCTCTTCATGTCATCCTTTGATTGATATATACTTATTCATCTCTATGATATCCAGTTTCATTTTATCCAGATGCTCGATCGTACTTCCTATGTAATAATTTCATTATCCTTTTAGTATTTTATCAATGTTCAAAAAGAATAAATGATCTAAAATATCAAACTTTTTTTTATGTCGCTAATTAAGTTTCTTGTCCACTGAATGAATATAATGAGATCTTTGTAATTTTGTTACTTGATTAAGATTTTTTTATTCCTATTTATTCTTGGTCTGAACTTGATGGAGAGCGGCTTGGGTGCTGATCATATGTATATATGTTAATTCTCTATGTCATTGTCCTGCCTCTTGCCTCTGCCATTCACGAGTAACCTTTAAACCAAATCATTGGACTTGTGATTCATATTTATTGCCAATTGAAGCTGCAACTCAGCATATTTTTTAGCAATAAATTGTGGATCGATTTTCTGCCATAACATCTGTTACTACTCTTTCCCTGATTATTTGTCGTTCTTTTAAAAAAAAAAAAAGAATTTATAGATTTGGTTTTAAAAACTTATTTTTAGTATATCTTTATCAGTGAATAAAGAATCTTGAAATAAAAAAACATAGGAAAGTAAAGGTATTTTTCTAATATCTGGTCGTTAGCATCAGTCAAAACTATGAAGTTTTTAACTGAAAATGTGAAATATTTTGCATGGAGAGAGAGAGAGAGAGAGAGAGAGAGAGAGAGAGAGAGAGAGAGAGAGAGAGAGAGAGAGAGAGAGAGAGAGAGAGAGAGAGAGAATTTTTTTCGACGTTAAAAGAGAGCAATGAAAATATGTAGTAATTTTATAGATAGACACACAGCTTAAGACTTTGTTTTTTGATCGCAGAAATTTGAAATAAACAATGAAAAGGTTTTTAATCGATATTCATAAGAATTAACTGTACTTTTACAACTCATGATATTTTACCGTTGAAAGTAAACTTTTGTAAGGTCAAGAAATGACTTTTTGATTGAGTAATTTCAAAGTATACTTGCGTTGCACCATCAATATTTTTTACTTCGGAAAACAAGAAAACAAAAAAATTATATAATTCTGGAAACGGAGGAGTAATATAATATATTGAATGGCCGAAACAGATTCTTGATACAAATATTTCAGGGTATTTAATGTTGATATTAATATTCATGCAATTAAAATAATCAACAGAACACATGTAATTAAACTTGATTATATGTTGCAATGACTACTAATGTAACGGAGAAAATAGTTGATAATTTTTGGATTTGCAGAATTCGGTTTGACAATCAAAATTCTACTAACTGTGGAATGAAGTTGATGTTATTGACCGAACATTGACAAACAATGATGAATATTCCAATACTTTTGAGGCCCAAAATTGCTCACATCTTTTGAAATTTTGGTTTATGGTCAATGCAGCAGTTATTACCTCCGCCAACGAGGTTGGAAGGAGGTTATGTTTTTGCCCCTGTTTGTGTTTGTGTGTGTTTGTTTTTAAACGAACTTTTAATTTTGCCTTACAATACAAACTGTAATAATGCATGGATAAAATAAACTATTGTCTTGAAAAAAAGTTCCAAACACCAATATACTTTTAGGATAATATTCCAAGAATTTAAATTTAATACTAAATAAATATGTATCCAAAAGGAAAGTCCCAATAACCTAAGAATTATATTGAATTGGTTAAAGTGAATAGATTTATAAAATCAATAAAGGTATTAGATTTTTCCCTTCTATTCAGTTTATAATGTATTGGTCGATTTTGAGTTACATTCTTCATCATAGGTACAGTTGGACACGGGTATTCCTGACACACCTCGCTATGAGGAAGTAGACCCAGTCACACCCATACTGTGTAGCCCTGCCCTGCACCTCTGCCTTCTCTCCGTACACTGTCTGTGAGGTTACTCGCCGCGCAGTAAGGGGGCGACAGGGCAAACTTCCTCAGAGTGTAGTGTGCCAATAATTCCTGTGTCCAACTGTACCCTTGTCATTAATGAGAAGGGAAGTTTAAGACTCGCCTTTTATAAGAGAAACAGAGGAGAGAGAGAGAGAGAGAGAGAGAGAGAGAGAGAGAGAGAGAGAGAGAGAGAGAGAGAGAGAGCACCTTTATTATAACTTCTTTAGTATTTCGGTTGTTTAAAGGAGGTTCAAAATACTGTTGCTCTCGAATGGCCAAATGACTATTTTGGTGAAAAAAATCTATTTTTCCTTTTAACTAGAAGGGAAAAATGTATAAAAGATCCTTAAACAAATTTAACCATAAAAATTAAGGAATTTCAAACCCATATCCTTCTTGGGTCGTTACCACAACTGATGAATATCCTTCAACGACTTCATTATGGTAATGCGGCATTATTGGCAATGCATTTACACCGGATAGAGAGGAAGTCGAAGCAGGGGGGGGGGGGGGATGAGGGAGGGGAATTAGGCATTGGGGGGGGTTAGGGCGCCAGGCGTTGATAGGCGGGGTAATAAGAGTGCCAAAGGGGTCATTACAGAGTCACCCATGTCGATACCGAAGACTAAAGAGATAGTGTTCCAAATAGGATGCTATTGTCCAGATACTCTGGATGCTGTTATCTCAATAGTGGTGATAACATTATCATAATAATGAGCTTTTTTTTTTTTTTTTTTTACTGTGCTATCAGTAACAATGTTTTTTTTTTCTTTAAGGGAAGGACATTACGTCGTTACAGAGGAATGATGATCAGGGAAATTTAGTGCCTGTTCTCGATTCACGTCTCCCCTTCCTCTTTGTAGTGGAATTTTATTATTCTGAAGACTTGCAGTTTATCTGGCTACGTGTCTTTTATTCTTTTTTTTTTTTGTAGTTTATATGGCTACGTGTCTTTTATTTTTTTCTTTAGTTTATCTGGTTACGTGCCTTTTATTTTTTTGTAGTTTATCTGTCAATGTGTCTTTTTTTTGTAGTTTATCTGGTTACGTTCTTCTATATTTTTTGTAGTTGATAAGGCTATGTGTCTTTTTTGTAGTTTATCTGGCTACGTGTCTTTTATTTTTTATGTAGTTTATCTGGCTACGTGTCTTATTTCTTTTTTTTTGTAGTTTATCTGGCTACGTGTATATTTTTTTTTTTTTTGTAGTTATCTAGCTACGTGTCTTTTTTGTGTATGTCGGTTTCATTTGATTTTGAAAGAACGATTTAGAGGATAACCAGGCAAACATATCCCATTTCTATTTTATTTTATTTAGTTGGATATATTTCAAATAAAAACTCCAATACCAAAGCTGTGCTAAGCAGCTCATTTAGCAGAAGGACACCCTAGAATCAAACCATTGTTCTCTAATCTTGGGTAGTGCCATAATTTCTATATCATGGTCTTCACTGTCTTGGGTTAGAGTTGTCTGTTTGATGGTACACTTAAGCACACTATTTTATCTTTCCTTATTTCCTCTCCTCATTGAGCTATTTTCCATGTTGGAGCCCTTGGGCTTCTTGTAGCATCCAGCATTTCCAACCAGAGTTGTAGATTAGCAAGTAATATTGATTATAATAATAATGCATGTATTTATACAATAGGCTCAAAACTCAGATCCAACGCAAAGAATTCCAATATACTGATAAGAATTCTCCTTATTTTCCTAATCTAATGGAAGCTTTTATCGTGGAAAATTATTTTCCTCTGTCATTATTGAAGAAATGTTCTGTAGCATTCCTTCAAGGCCTCTACAGTCGAGATTGGGAGGAAATGTCGTTTCACTGGTGTGTTTTCTTTTCCCACTGTTATCCCTACATTAAGGGATCGGTTGCCTGATGCGACCTCTCCAATGTCTTCTATTAAAGGCACCCTCTTCCACCAAACCTCCTATCTTCATATCATCCTTCACCTCATTTTGCCATCTAATTCTCTGCCCCCCCCCCCCCCCCCACCTCGATTTTCTCCCCCTGACTGATTCCTCCCAAGCCTTCCTTACTCCCTCCTCACCATTCATCATCAACACGTGTCCACACCATCTGAGTCTTAACACTCTTATCACCTCTGTAATCTTCACTACGACGGCCATAGTTTTTATTTCATAATTTTCCAATCTTTCAAGCTATGACTTTCCCATAATTCACTGGTTTCTGTCATTAATTCATAAACAAAATATCCCAAGAACTTATAAACCGATTTCGATGAAAGCAAGTACAAGATTCATTGGAATACTTCTTTTTGATGATTAATCTTCAGTGAATTATCATGATTTTTACTTTATTTATTTAATCAGTTCGTGCGTTAGAATACTAATGGGTGTCCTGGGTTATTTTCAAAGAGAAGCCCTTTAAACTTTTACTGCAAATGTAGCGCACTGCAGGCCTTATGTGGCTGGTAACTCAAAATCGTATAGCCACGAATTCTGCTGATGGTATTGATATCCACCAGTTAATGTATTCCCTTTCTGGGTGGGGATACCTCAGCGTGGTGAAAGCTATGCGTATCACCATGATCAGCAAAATTGCACTATTTCGAGACACCCATACTAGATTGGTTTGCTCTGATCGATCAGACGAAAATCTCCCAACATCACCAATCCGCGTTGGCCAGCATGGTGATGAAAACTGGCCTAACCCCAGAATATGTCGGAGGCCTTTGTTCTGCAGCGGTCTAGAAATGGTTGTTGTTGTTGTTGTTGTTGTTGTACGAATAAGTAGTGCTCTGGGATGGTAGTAAACCCTACCCGATTAGGGAGGACACTGTACCACTTTAGTGTAGGTTAGAATACATACCTGAAAATGACATTGTCTCAGCCTTTGACTAAAACTGGAAATTGTTGCCGGTTTTTTTGGGTTGATAATAATAATAGTAATAATAATAATAATAATAATAATAATAATAATCTCTCCTATATGATAAAGAGCGTGTATCTCTCTCTCTCTCTCTCTCTCTCTCTCTCTCTCTCTCTCTCTCTCTCTCTCTCTCTCTCACACACACACACGATATATATATATATATATATATATGTGTGTGTGTGTGTGTGTGTGTGTGTATGTATTGCCAGTCACGCCCAATGGCATTGCCAGGCGTATAACTCCCCGTCCCTCGGGCAGGGAGAGGTGTAGGAAGGAGTGAAATATGTGTGCATGTGTGTTCATATCTATCTAAATATTTAAACGCCATTTTTTACGGGTTGCATGCACTAGTAATAATAATAATAATACTAATAATAATACTAATAATAATAATAATGATAATAATAATAATAATAATAATAATAATAATAATAATAATAATAATAATAATAATAGACCGGACGGGTTTGACTGGCGAGATCTTTATCTTGGACTTTGCAAACGACCCAGACACTTCATCAGGACACGGTTTCCCTGCGACCCTTTGCCAGAGAAATGGTGTCAGATTTGCATAATCTAAACGAATCGATTATGTTAACGTTGCTCCTGACTCAATGGACTTTTACAACAGTTCAATGATTAATCTCACTTTTTCTTTAACTGTCCGAAAAGGAATTATTTTACCCCATTTGGTCATATCTTAAATGGTGTATTCTTTGGTTATTTGAAAATATTAAATGAATGTAGTAAACAGATTCATTAATATCTTAGGGTGAAGGTCTCTCTCTCTCTCTCTCTCTCTCTCTCTCTCTCTCTCTCTCTCTCTCTGTCAAAGAATTCTGAACAATATAACCTACTGCTTGTTTATGCAACAATTATTCAAAATTAATACTGAACTTACGGTGTTTTTATTCACCGTTATTGTAAACCATTGGGATAAATAAAATTCTTTGAAACGCTTCTGACTTCTAAACCGAAACTTCTTGCAATATTTTTTTCAATATACCAAAACTATACTCGAGATTTCAAACCTCCGCCAATGAAGATTGTTAACATTTGATTCAAGTCTTGGGTCCAAGCTTTCCCTCTTTCATATATGATTGACTCGGATGTGTAATAAAAAAATAAAAAACCCTGGATCCAGATAGTGATCCAGCTAATAGCCAAAATCTAATCACTTCTGAGTTAGTCCATTTTTGACATATCCTGAGGTTTCCATCAAAATGAACCTGTAACTTTTTGAATTGAAGAACAGACAAACCTTTAGACTAACGAACAGAGGTGAAAACATAACTTCCTTTGGTGAAAGGTAATTATGATTGTTGTTCGGTACAGCTCTTTTTGATAAGGCAAATCCTGTAGAAGAGAGAGAGAGAGAGAGAGAGAGAGAGAGAGAGAGAGAGAGAGAGAGAGAGAGCCTTATTGCCTTATTTTATGTGTGGGTTCCCCCAGGTCCCTCAGTGTGAGGCACCTCGTATATCCACCAGAGAGTTGCTAATGCATCTTCCGGTGTATTTTGCATCTTCCAGTCTTGGATGGTCTGGGATGCATCTTAGGTATTAATCGAGCTTATTCTTAAACACATCTACGCCCACTCCTGATATATTTATTAGATGAGCTGGCAGCGCATTGAATAGTCGCTGTATTATCGATGCTGGTGCGTAGTGGATTAATGTCCTGTGAGCCTTCCTTAGTTTTCCTGGTATATTTTTTGGCACTATTAATCTACCCCGGCTTGCTCTTTCTGATATTTTTAGCTCCATGATGTTTTCAGTAATTCCTTCTATTTGCTTCCATGCTTGTATGATGATGTAGCGTTCTCTTATCCTTTCTAGACTGTATAGTTTTAAAAATTGCAGTGTTTCCCAGTAGTCAAGGTCCTTAACTTCTTCTATTCTAGCAGTATAGGAACTTTGTACACTCTATATTTGTGCAATATCCTTTTGGTAGTGTGGGTACCATATCACATTGCACTACTCGAGTGTACTTACGTACATAAGTTTTGTAAAGGATAATCATGTGTTCAGCTTTTCTTGTTTTAAAGTGTGAATAACATTCCCATTTTTGCTTTACATTTAGCCAACAGTGTTGCTATTTGGTCGTTGCATAACATTTAACATTACACCAAGGTCTTTAATTGCTTCCTTGTTTGTGATTGTCTCGTTATTAGGTCCCTTGTATGCATATACCATTTTTTCTCTGTTTCCATAATTTATTGATTCGAATTTATCGGAGTTAAATATATCACATTTTGGATATCAAGGCTTTGATAAAGTAAATGTAATAAATGGTGATATTGTCACTGATAATGCTTTCAATGTTCAATAAACATATTTTTTTTATATTAATTTTGACATATATTCAAGTGAAGACTTTAATTGTTTGATATTTCAAAACACTCTCCTGGTCTGTATGGTGAATTTAAACTTTTTTTTATAGCTCTAATAGGCAGATATTATATATATCTATTTATATATATATATATATATATATATATATATTCTTTTTTTTGGGGGGGGGGGGGGGCGGTTGAGTACTGTAAGTATTATTTAGTCACATGATAGATATTTCCTGAATTAACTCATGTGCACTGAAAATTTATATATATATATATATATATATATATATCATCTCCTCCTGTGCCTATTGACGCAAAGGACCTCAGTTAGATTTCGCCAGTCATATCTATCTTGAGCTTTTAAATCAATATTTCTCCTATCGTCCTCTCCTACTTCAAGCTTCATAGTTCTCAGCCATGTAGGTCTGGGTCGTCCAACTCTTCTAGTGCCCTAGTGCCTTCCATGTTTGTGTGTGTGTACTGTGCA
>NC_090752.1:92182893-92205393 GCF_036898095.1 Palaemon carinicauda | reverse complement strand
TCGCTGATGATATTGTGTTTTTGTTGGAATATTAAGATTTGTTTTATTTTAGATTTAAATTGAGTGTTTAGTTCTATTTGTAATATGTTTCCTGATATTTTTGGTAACGTTTTCCAAGAATGGGTTTGAATACACCAAAGAAGACCAATAAACATTTCTCCTTCCCTGTAGGCATTGGGATCCCATCCTGATTTTAAGAGTTGAGTTTAAGACTAACCTGATACGCCATTATTATTACCAGCCACCCGTTGAGATACTGTTGCTAGATAGTTATTGGATCCTTTGATTGGCCAGAAAGTACTATTATTATTATTATTATTATTATTATTTTTTTTTTTTTATTTTCATTATTATTATTATTATTATTATTATGATTATTATTATTATTATTATTATTATTATTATTATTATTATTATTATTATTATTACTACTACAAGTTAAGCTAAAACCCTCGTTGGAAAAGCAAAATACTTAAAGCCCAAGGGCTTCAAGAGGGGAAAAAAAGCCCAGTGAGAAAGGGAAACCAGGAAATAAATAATCTAGATAATAATGAACAATCTAATTAGATTTTTCTGGAACAGTAACATTAAATTAGATCTTTCATATAAAAACTTTAAAAAACTTTTAAAAAATGAAGAGGAAGAGAAATAAGATAAAATAGTTTGCTCGAGTGTAGCCTCAAGCAAGAGAACTCTAACCCAAGACAATGGAAGACCATGGTACAGAGGCTATGGCACTACCCAAGACTAGAGAACAATGGCTTGATATTGGAGTAATAAATTAGAATTTCTACAGTTTGTAATTGCATATAGTGTCTGTCAAATTCAGGTACAGTTAGACACAGGAAATCATGGTACACGTTGTTCTGAGGAAATGGACCCAGCCACACCGTTACTGCGCGGTGAATTCCTGTATTTAGTCCAGCCCACCCCCTCTGAAAGCTTTCTCGACGTTATCTTTTTAGTTACCCGCCACCCAGTAAGGGTGGGACATGGTGCACTTCATCGGAGCAAGGTGTACCAAGGACTCATGTGTCCAACTGTACCTCATCAAAAGATGGAAAGTAATTCCCTCCTGTCTTTTAAATCCAAAATAATTTGTGTACTAATTTCCTAAGGGGGTTCAAGGTTTTCAGTGTGAAAAGGTATTGATAAACTTTAGAAAATGGGGAAGTTTTGATATTGATGCTGTATGTCACTAAAATTGGGAATTATAGAAATATCTATAACATTTTTTTCTTTAATTTCTTATCGATTTATTAGTTTTGCTTTAAGAGGAATATTCTAGAAATCTTTGAAACAAAATTACATAGCCTTACACCCTTCACCTTAAGATTTATGTTTGCCGTTTTCCGTCGTCATGTATTGAATTTCTTGGTTTGTTAATTTTATATTTATTAATTTATTGTGTTTCTCCCCCTTAATGGCATTTCAAGCTTGTTCCTTATGAAAGGTCCATCGTTTGAATAATTATGATATTGATTAAAACTATAATGATTATAATGATAATTATAACATAAAGATATTATACAAGAACATTTAGAAAAAGATAGTATAGATGATACATTGCAAGAATTATGTTCATGCAGAAATACTGAAATATTACTGAGATTTTTATTGGGTAAGGTGCACCAATAATATTATAAATGATGATGAGGAGGAGAGTGATTATGATTATAATTGTTATTGATATTATTTCTCACAAAATTTCCCACAGAATTTCTCGGAATTGTTCCAAAAGGAAGCTTTGATCGCAAACTTTTCCTTCGCAGTTTCTTTACTAATAATTCATCTACAAGTAATATTTTATATCTCCAAGGTTCATTCATGATTTAGCCGAAGGTTGTCTTCCCCGGAAGCAATTGTGTGGTTTTTTTGGTGTGCCTGAAAGGACGAATTTAATTGACATTTGCCATTTAAGCTGTCCGTTTTTTTTTTTTTTATCAGATGTTATACCCTGCTTGTCTGTCATTCGGCTTTTCTTTTGTAATAAACTTTCGTTTTTATTTTATTTCATTTTTAATTTTAAGAATGGATATATCTATCCCTGAGCTGGGTTATTTTTAAACTTTTACCATTGGTTTCTTTTCTCATAGTATTTATAATTGCAAGATTAGACTTTTCGTTGTGATGAGATTTTTTATTTTTATTATTGATGTTTGAGGATAGCTCCCTTTGAGTGTTTGCTCAATATGAATGATGACTAAATAATGAACAGTTGGTGTCTTTTCCATAAACGTATTATAGGCAAGGTTAACTGTTTGTTTGCTCGTAAATTCAGAATCCATAAAAAGATATTGCGCTGAATTTTACCCTCCTTAACGATTAGTTCTAGTGCGTCCTTACTACTCTTAATCATATTAGTAATGGAACTACTCTTATGGAAGAGCTCTAAGGAAGAAATGTGTTGTAATGTACAGCTGGACACATGAATTCCTGGTACGGCTTGCTTTGAGGAAGTTCACCGTGTCATAACCATGGTGTGTAACCAAACAGGTAATGAAGGGAGAGATGGCATGGGTGGTGGGATAGGCTAATCATAGGAACTCCCCGTGTGACACGGTGTACTCTCTCAGAGCGAGATGAGCCAGGAATTCCCGAGTCCAACTGTACTTCATACATGTCGCCGATCGTGTTTATATTTGTCTGCTTGATTTAGCCGCCTTTTTTTTTTCTTTTTTTTTTTTTTTAAGACCTATTATCTGTTGACTTTATTTAGAATTCATAGCTCTATTATTGTTTCTTTTTTTCAAAGTTTATTTTCTGGTGATTTTACCTAGAATTTGAATAAAGATAATCTCCCTGTTGCTTATATAATCTTGCCCCTACCTGAACTTATTCTGCAATACTGAGATTTAATAGGCTTTAATTTCCAGTCTTCTGGATTACCGCGAGATTATTGCTCTTTTTTTTTTATTTTTTTGAGCCAGGAAGGACTTGGATCAACACGCCAGTGACTTTATCAACCCCAGGAGGCCCCCCCCCCTCAACCATAACAAAGAGAGAGACGAGAAATAAATAAAACAAATACTTTAACCTCCAAAAGGAATTCCCATTAAAGAATGGTAGTTTCTAAAGAGCCAAAAAAAAAAAAACAGGTCTTCGTATAGTTTCCCTCATAACCATTATGTTTTCCCCCCTTCCCCCCCCTTCATTGACCCCCAAATCCGTATTTTTAAGCTTCCATACTCTTCCTTCGGCATTTTAACAAGGATGATGAACGTGAGTTAATATTCAATGGAGCGCCAAGTTATAACGCCTTTCGGAAAGCCCTTATGGCGTCTCTTGGCTCCATTTTTATAAGGTAATACTCGAATGGAAGGATAAAGCCAACACTAACTACGGGGTTTGGGGTCGAAATAGGAAGAGAAGGCGTTAAGAGGATTGAGGGAGGTGACGTTGGGGAAAGTTGTGACGGTTGAAGAGACTTGTCGGGGGAAATAACATTGTTTTAATCACTGGGGAAATAAATGGATCTCTCTCTCTCTCTCTCTCTCTCTCTCTCTCTCTCTCTCTCTCTCTCTCTCTGTGTGCTTTGAGTTTTTACAAGGAAGGAATAATCATCACATATGGTTAATGAGGAAAATGTACTTGTGTAGATAAATGTCTTGACTGTTGGTGACTCCACTATTACGTTCTCTTTTCCAATGATTAAACCCAGGATGGGGAACCACACATAATCCCAAGGTGCAGAGCATATGGAAAGAAATTTCATTGAAAAATTCCATATTATATGATAAATGGATGTGATATATATATATATATGTATATATATATATATATATATATATATATATATATATATATATATATATATATATATATATATAATTATTACATATTTCAATATATACAGAATAATATCCCAGACTATTTCATTAATTGGTTCTAAAGTTTCTAGTTAAGTCGGATTTCTGTGTTGTAAAGCTACTTAAAATTTTCTTATATATGTTCTGAACACGGAAAAGAACTTGTAACTTGCTAACACTTTAAAAATACCAGATGCTTAAAATAATAAGTTTTTTTTATAAAACACAGTTCTATACAGTACATTACATAATTGTTATTTTTTTACTTACAAGCCGACGTAAGGTGGGCTCAAACGACGGAAGTTCGAAAGAAGCGTTAAGTCAGAACTGACGCATGTCGAACTAACATAAAGCGGGATATTACTTAATATAAACACTTTGTGTAGGTACTTAGTGACTCAATTTGCCACCTTTGGAAGGTGCAATGAGGTGATTCATTGGTAGGTACACGTTTGCTAGGTCCTAAGATTATTCCAGGTCTAAGACCCCCCCAGTTCAACCAGCTGTGTGGCCGAGGGAAAGGGGCATTGTTGATATATTTTCATATTTTATTTTTATATGAATGAATGTGTGTGTATGTATGTATGCATCTATGGATATATGTTTATATGTACGTATAGTATATGCATATGTCATCTTCATTATCACCAGCTGTAACTAGTCCACTGCAGGATAAAGGCCTCAGATAAGTGCTTCCATAAACAGATGGGAGTAGAAGGACATATTATGTACATGCATGTATGTGTATATACTGTATATATACAGATAGGCTACGCACATAGAGGTGTGTTTATGTATACATTCAAGCAAACATTCTTATATACTTATGGTCAGGGTTGAAAGTTCATATACATACATGAATGACATTTATTCGTAACATTGACAAAAAACTTAGAATATATGAGAATCTTCGTGGACTGTGTTGGTTTGTTTGTCCTCTATTTTTAGATTAGTTATGAAAACAGAAGTTTATTCAGAATAAGGATTTTATATGACTATTTTTATGACTAATTCATAATAGGTTTTACGGCGAAAAGATTCCGTTTTTAACTTGATAAGCAGAATTTTGGGTAATTGTTGATCCAGTCAGTTATTATAATCACCATTTTTTATATATTTTTTATTTTTTTGGTTTGGATACTATACTCCCCATTTTTTTTTTTTTTTGTGACGATATTATAATCACCATTTTTTTTTTTGAAATTTTTTTTGATGGCGATATTAAAATCACCATTTTTTATATTTTTTATTTTTGTTTTTGGTGGGGATACTATACTCCTCCTTTTTTTTTTCTTTTTGGTGGCGATATTATAATCACCATTTTTTTTTTTTTTGGTGGCGATATAAACACCATTTTTTTATGATCACCTTTTTTTTTTCTTTTGGTGGCGATATTATAATCACCATTTTTTAAATTTTTCATTTTTTTTTTGGTGGGGATATACTCCTTTTTTTTTTTTTTTTTTTTTTTTTTTTTTTTTTTTTTTTTTTTGTGGTGATATTATAATCACCAATTTTTTTTTTGGGTGGCGATATTATAATCACCATTTTTTATATTTATTTTTTTTTTTCGTGGGGATACTATACTCCCCCCCTCTTTTTTTTATTGTGGCGATAGTATAATCACAAATTTTTTTTATTTGCGATAGTATAATCACCATTTTTTTTATTGTGGCGATAGTATAATCACCTTTTTTTTTATTGTGGCGATAGTATAATCACCATTTTTTTTATTGTGGCGATAGTATAATCACCTTTTTTTTTATTGTGGCGATAGTATAATCACCTTTTCTTTATTGTGGCGATAGTATAATCACCTTTTTTTTATTGTGGCGATAGTATAATCACCTTTTTTTTTATTGTGGCAATAGTATAATCACCTTTTTTTTATTATGGCGATAGTATAATCACCTTTTTTTTATTGTGGCGATAGTATAATCACCTTTTTTTTTTATTATGGCGATAGTATAATCACCTTTTTTTTATTGTGGCGATAGTATAATCACCTTTTTTTTATTGTGGCGATAGTATAATCACCTTTTTTTTTATTGTGGCGATAGTATAATCACCTTTTTTTTATTATGGCGATAGTATAATCACCTTTTTTTTATTGTGGCGATAGTATAATCACCTTTTTTTTATTATGGCGATAGTATAATCACCTTTTTTTATTGTGGCGATAGTATAATCACCTTTTTTTTTATTGTGGCGATAGTATAATCACCTTTTTTTTATTATGGCGATAGTATAATCACCTTTTTTTTTTATTGTGGCGATAGTATAATCACCTTTTTTTTATTGTGACGATAGTATAATCACCTTTTTTTTTATTATGGCGATAGTATAATCACCTTTTTTTTATTGTGGCGATAGATAATCACCTTTTTTTTATTGTGGCGATAGTATAATCACCTTTTTTTTATTGTGGCGATAGTATAATCACCTTTTTTTTATTATGGCGATAGTATAATCACCTTTTTTTATTGTGGCGATAGTATAATCACCCTTTTTTTTATTATGGCGATAGTATAATCACCTTTTTTTTGTGGCGATAGTATAATCACCTTTTTTTTTGTGGCGATAGTATAATCACTTTTTTTTTGTGGCGATAGTATAATCACCTTTTTTTTTATTGTGGCGATAGTATAATCACCTTTTCTTTATTGTGGCGATAGTATAATCACCTTTTTTTTTATTGTGGCGATAGTATAATCACCTTTTTTTTTATTGTGGCGATAGTATAATCACCTTTTTTTTTATTGTGGCGATAGTATAATCACCTTTTTTTTATTGTGGCGATAGTATAATCACCTTTTTTTTATTGTGGCGATAGTATAATCACCTTTTCTTTATTGTGGCGATAGTATAATCACCTTTTTTTTTATTGTGGCGATAGTATAATCACCTTTTTTTTATTGTGGCGATAGTATAATCACCTTTTTTTTATTGTGGCGATAGTATAATCACCTTTTCTTTATTGTGGTGATAGTATAATCACCTTTTTTTTATTGTGGCGATAGTATATTCACCTTTGTTTTGTGGCGATAGTATAATCACCTTTTTTTTTATTGTGGCGATAGTATAATCACCTTTTCTTTATTGTGGCGATAGTATAATCACCTTTTTTTTTATTGTGGCGATAGTATAATCACCTTTTTTTTTATTGTGGCGATAGTATAATCACCTTTTTTTTATTGTGGCGATAGTATAATCACCTTTTTTTTATTGTGGCGATAGTATAATCACCTTTTCTTTATTGTGGCGATAGTATAATCACCTTTTTTTTATTGTGGCGATAGTATAATCACCTTTTTTTTATTGTGGCGATAGTATAATCACCTTTTTTTTATTGTGGCGATAGTATAATCACCTTTTTTTATTGTGGCGATAGTATAATCACCTTTTTTTTATTGTGGCGATAGTATAATCACCTTTTTTTTATTGGGGCGATAGTATAATCACCTTTTTTTTATTGGGGCGATAGTATAATCACCTTTTTTTTTATTGTGGCGATAGTATAATCACCCTTTTTTTTATTATGGCGATAGTATAATCACTTTTTTTTGTGGCGATAGTATAATCACCTTTTTTTGTGGCGATAGTATAATCACCTTTTTTTGTGGCGATAGTATAATCACCCTTTTTTTATTGTGGCGATAGTATAATCACCTTTTTTTTTGTGGCGATAGTATAATCACCTTTTTTTTATTGTGGCGATAGTATAATCACCATTTTTTTGTGGCGATAGTATAATCACCTTTTTTTTATTGTGGCGATAGTATAATCACCTTTTTTTTATTGTAGCGATAGTATAATCACCTTTTTTTTGTGGCGATAGTATAATCACCTTTTTTTTTTATTGGGGCGATAGTATAATCACCTTTTTTTTTATTGTAGCGATAGTATAATCACCTTTTTTTGTGGCGATAGTATAATCACCTTTTTTTTATTGTAGCGATAGTATAATCACCTTTTTTTTATTGTAGTGATAGTATAATCACCTTTTTTTTGTGGCGATAGTATAATCACCTTTTTTTTATTGTAGCGATAGTATAATCACCTTTTTTTTGTGGCGATAGTATAATCACCTTTTCTTTATTGTGGCGATAGTATAATCACCTTTTTTTTATTGTGGCGATAGTATAATCACCTTTTTTTTTATTGTGGCGATAGTATAATCACCTTTTTTTATTGTGGCGATAGTATAATCACCTTTTTTTTTATTATGGCGATAGTATAATCACCTTTTTTTATTGTGGCGATAGTATAATCACCTTTTTTTTGTGGCGATAGTATAATCACCCTTTTTTTTATTGTGGCGATAGTATAATCACCCTTTTTTTATTGTGGCGATAGTATAATCACCTTTTTTTTTATTGTGGCGATAGTATAATCACCTTTTTTTTATTGGGGCGATAGTATAATCACCTTTTTTTTTATTGTAGCGATAGTATAATCACCTTTTTTTTGTGGCGATAGTATAATCACTTTTTTTTTTTGTGGCGATAGTATAATCACCCTTTTTTTATTGTGGCGATAGTATAATCACCTTTTTTTTTGTGGCGATAGTATAATCACTTTTTTTTGTGGCGATAGTATAATCACCCTTTTTTTTATTATGGCGATAGTATAATCACTTTTTTTTTGTGGCGATAGTATAATCACCCTTTTTTTTTATTGTGGCGATAGTATAATCACCTTTTTTTTGTGGCGATAGTATAATCACTTTTTTTTTGTGGCGATAGTATAATCACCCTTTTTTTATTATGGAGATAGTATAATCACCTTTTTTTTTATTGTGGCGATAGTATAATCACCTTTTTTATTATTGGGGCGATAGTATAATCACCTTTTTTTTATTGTAGTGATAGTATAATCACCTTTTTTTTGTGGCGATAGTATAATCACTTTTTTTTATTGTGGCGATAGTATAATCACCCTTTTTTTATTGTGGCGATAGTATAATCACCTTTTTTTGTGGCGATAGTATAATCACTTTTTTTTTATTGTGGCGATAGTATAATCACCTTTTTTTTATTGTGGCGATAGTATAATCACCTTTTTTTTATTGTAGCGATAGTATAATCACCTTTTTTTTGTGGCGATAGTATAATCACTTTATTTTTTTGTGGCGATAGTATAATCACCCTTTTTTTTATTGTGGCGATAGTATAATCACCTTTTTTTTTGTGGCGATAGTATAATCACCTTTTTTTTATTGTGGCGATAGTATAATCACCATTTTTTTTTGTGGCGATAGTATAATCACCTTTTTTTTGTGGCGATAGTATAATCACCTTTTTTTTGTGGCGATAGTATAATCACCTTTTTTTTGTGGCGATAGTATAATCACTTTTTTTTTTATTGTGGCGATAGTATAATCACCTTTTTTTATTGTTTGCGATAGTATAATCACCTTTTTTTATTGTTTGCGATAGTATAATCACCTTTTTTTTGTGGCGATAGTATAATCACCTTTTTTTTATTGGGGCGATAGTATAATCACCTTTTTTTTATTGTAGCGATAGTATAATCACCTTTTTTTTTGTGGCGATAGTATAATCACCTTTTTTTTTATTGTGGCGATAGTATAATCACCTTTTTTTTATTGTAGCGATAGTATAATCACCTTTTTTTTTATTGTAGCGATAGTATAATCACCTTTTTTTTATTGTGGCGATAGTATAATCACCTTTTTTTTTATTGTGGCGATAGTATAATCACCTTTTTTTTATTGTGGCGATAGTATAATCACCTTTTTTTATTGTAGCGATAGTATAATCACCTTTTTTTTATTGTGGCGATAGTATAATCACCTTTTTTTATTGTGGCGATAGTATAATCACCTTTTTTTTATTGTGGCGATAGTATAATCACCTTTTTTTTATTGTGGCGATAGTATAATCACCTTTTTTTTTTATTGGGGCGATAGTATAATCACCTTTTTTTTGTGGCGATAGTATAATCACCATTTTTTTTTATTGTGGCGATAGTATAATCACCATTTTTTTTTATTGTGGCGATAGTATAATCACCATTTTTTTTATTGTAGCGATAGTATAATCACCTTTTTTTTTATTGGGGCGATAGTATAATCACCTTTTTTTTTGTGGCGATAGTATAATCACCATTTTTTTTTTATTGTGACGATAGTATAATCACCCTTTTTTTTTGTGGCGATAGTATAATCACCCTTTTTTTTGTGGCGATAGTATAATCACCAATTTTTTTTTTGGGTGGCGATAGTACAATCACCATGTTTTCTTCTTTTTTTTTTGGTGGCGATGTAATCACCTTTTTCTCTTTTTTTCTTTTTTTTGGTGGCTATATAATCACCATTTTTTTTTGGTGGCGATGTAATCACCTTTTTCTCTTTTTTTTCTTTTTTTTGGTGGCTATATAATCACCATTTTTTTTTTGTGGCGATGTAATCACCTTTTTCTCTTTTTTTTCTTTTTTTTGGTGGCTATATAATCACCATTTTTTTTTTTCGGGTGGTGATTTAATCTTTTTTTTTTATTTTTGCTGCCGATATAATCACCATTTTTTTTTTGGGGTGGCGATATAATCACCATTTTTTTTTTCTTTTTTTGGGTGGTGATTTAATCTTTTTTTTTATTTTTGCTGGCGATATAATCACCATTTTTTTTTTTTGGGTGGCGATATAATCACCATTTTTTTTTGTGGCAATATAATCTTTTCTTTTTTTTCGGTGGCAATATAATCACCATTTTTTTTTTTTTGGTGGTGATATAATCACCCTTTTGTTTCTTTTTTGGTGGCGGTATAATCACCATTTTTTTTTTTGGTGGCGATATAATCACCATTTTTGTCTTTTTTTGGGTGGCGATATAATCGCGATTTTTTTTTTTGTGGTGATATAATCACCATTTTTTTTCTTTTTTTGGTGGTGATATAATCACCATTTATTTTTATTCTTTTTTTTTGGTGGCGATATAATCACTTCTTTTTTTTTCTGGTGGCGATATAATCACCATTTTTTTTTCTTTTGGTGGCGGTATAATCACCCTCTTTTTTTTTTTTTTTTTTTTTTTTTTTTTTTTTTTTTTTTTTTTTTTGTGGCGATATAATCGCCATATTTTTTTTCTTCTTTTTCGGTGGCGATATATTTACCATTTTTTTTCTGGCTGTATAATCACCATTTTTTTTTTTTTTTTTTTTTCTTCTTTTTCGGTGGCGATATATTCACCATTTTTTTTCTGGCGATATAATCACCATTTTTGTTTTTTTCGGTGGTGATGTAATCACCATTCTTTTTTTTCAGGTTTTTTTTTTTTTTTTTTTTTTTTTTTTTGCTGCTTCTCGTCCTCCTTTTCCTCCCCATCTTGCTGCTTTTTTTGTATATATATTTTTTTAGGATTTTTTTTTTTTTTTTTTTGCCGCTTGTGTTCCTGCGGTTTCTCATGACCCCCAGCTATTTATAGATTCTGTTCGCTCATAACTGATGCTGTTAGCTACTAATAATTTTAGCTGCTAATTACTGCTGCTGCTAGCTGTAGTCTCGACTAATGCTAGCTTCTGCATGCTGTTGCTTTCTGCTACTAGCTGGTGCTATTTGCTACTGCAAGTTGCTATTGCTATTGCTGCTGCTTGCTGCTGCTACTGCTGCTCTTGCTTGCAGCTGCTGCTGTTGGTGCTGCTTCTGCAGACTGCTGCTGCTGCTGCTTTTGCTAGCTGCAGCTGCTGCTACCTTTGGTAGCTGCTGCTGCTGCTGCAGCTGCTGCTACCTTTGGTAGCTGCTGCTGCTGCTGCAGCTGCTGCTACCTTTGGTAGCTGCTGCTGCTGCTGCAGCCTGCTGCTTGCTTCTGCTGCAGCCGCTCGCTACTGCAACTGTTGCTGCTGCTGTTAACACCTGCTGCTTGCTGTTTCTCCTAGCTGCTGCTAGCTGCTTCTGATAACGGCTGCTGCATACTGCTGCTAACTTCAGCTGCGACTGCTGCTAGCTACTGCTAATTGTTGCTTTTCCATTGCTGCTGGTTCTGCTACTGCTGATAACTTCTGCTGCTAGCCGCTGCTAACTTTTGCTAGCTGCTACTATCTTCAGCTCCTGCTATTTGATGCTCCACAGCTGCGAGATGATAAAAGTTTGGACTGATGCTGCCCACCTAACCATGAATGTCTACCTCCAAAAGATGCAGCTTCTCTTCCCAGCCAAAGATGTCTTGGCCCAACCTCCAAGAACTTGTCTGCATACTAGAAGAATCCCAGCTTCATCCCTCTGCAGAGCCAGTCTTCTAGATTATCCCCCCAGAACCACCCGAAGGTTGGTATCCAAAGGAATAGATCTAGATATCCGACCATTTGTACACTTGACAGACAACTTGTACTCGTCCATCAAGGTACACAGCATACTAGAATCAGCCAGGTTCCTTCCCTCTGCAGATCCTGTTGTCCTTCAGGTTATTCCAAGCATCTTTCAATCTGGATAGTTAAGCCTTGCATCCTTCAAGCTGGGGGCAGTCCATCCAAGCGTCCTTCAAGCCAAATATTTTCAGGTGTCCTTTCCAGTGAAACTGATGTCCTGAACCTGTCCAGAATGGGTAAAGCATAAAACTTAACAAGAAGATTATTCCTTTCCAAACAAAACTAAACAAAACAAAATTTTCCTTTCCAAATAAAACTAAACAAAAACATTTTATTCCGTTTTTCCTATAAATACTTTTATTTATTTTTTTGTTTTTTTAATTTTTGGGTGGCGATATTATAATCACCATTTTATATATATATGTATATGTCTTATTTATAACTGTAATCGAACAGTTTAACATGTTTTTTCAAAAAGGCCCATAAAAGAAACACAGGAAATATGAATAAATCACACTATATTTCGGTCAATAAACATCGACCCTCTTCAGGATGTAAAGTACAAGTGAGGCTTACAGTGGAGAGTGACGGTTTATATATGAAAGCAAAAGGGTGTGTTCAATTGTTCTATAGTTGTTATAATTGCTGGAAGGATTAGCCAAATTTAATTACATCCAGGTGCGTGTTCTTATTGTTGAGCCGCTTGGAGGAAGTCTTGACCTCTGATGCATGTCTGGTGGCCGGTCTCCGTGGATTATCTTCTTAATGATAGGGTTGAGAAGAGTATTGTCCACTGTGTCAGCTTTCCATTGGCCCCCACATAGGTTCATTGTGTTTGATTGATTTATGATGGCTGATTCCAGGATTTTCCTTCTGTACGGACAGGTACTCTTAAAAAGCAAAGACGACTCACTCCAGTTAATCTGGTGCCCTAAATCCCTAAGGTGAATGAAAATCCCCGAGTTTTCATACCCATATCTAACAGATCTTTTGTGTTCGGATAATCTTTGAGATAGCGAACGGCCAGTTTGCCCAACGTACACTTTTTCACAATCCCTGCATGGTACTTTGTAAACGCCGGATTCTATCTCTCTTTTATTTTGATAAACATTAATAAGGGCGCTTCCTATGGTCTTTGGATATGAAAAAACAAAGGGGTTCTCAGTTTTGATATGATTTGTTATATTTTTAATACCTTCTATATATGGGAGTTTTATCTTATTTTTAAAATCTCTTTGGTTAGTAACATCATGATCTTTATAATATATCGTGTTGGCTTTGTTGATGGCCTTTTCTATGACATACGTCGGGTAGAATAGCTGGGCGAGTTGTTTACGGATGATTTCAAATTCTTTATTTAGGTAGGCTGGGGAACAAATTCTCAAACCTCTAAGAAATAGATTGCAAGCTACTCCAATTTTTACAGAAATGTCGTGATAACTAAAAAAATGAATGTAGGAAATAGAGAAAGTTGGTTTTCTATACACAGTAAAATTATACCCCGTCGATTCCCTTATGATTAGTATGTCCAAAAAAGCTAATTTTCCATCTTTTTCCCATTCAGTTTTAAATTTTATGCTAGGGACTAGGGAATTTAGATTATTGAAAAATATATTGAAATCTCCCCAGCTATCATCCCAATATGTGAAAATGTCATCAACATAGCGTTGCCAAACCATGTTTGTAGGTTTAATTGTTGTTAAAATTTCTGTTTCAAAGTATTCCATGTAGAGGTTAGCCAAAATTGGAGATAACGGGCTGCCCATACTACAACCAAATTTCTGTTTGTAAAAATTTCCATTGAAAGAGAAAACGTTATTTGACACGCTTAGTTTAATTAACTTAATTGTTTTTTCAATACCGAGGGGGAAGTGATCTTCGTAAGGGATTAATTTTTCCCTCAAGAAACCTAATACGTCGTTGATCGGGACCTTTGTAAATAGGGATTCTACGTCAAGACTCAAGAGTTTTACATTGTTTACCGGGATATTTAATCTATTGAATTTCTGGATGAAGTCCTCTGCATGCTTAATATGAGCTGAAGAAAAGCTCCCTAGAAAGGGAGACAGCAAGTCTGCTAACCATTTTGATAAATTATATATAAATGACCCTTTACATGAGACGATTGGGCGTAAGGGAATACCGTCCTTATGAGTTTTTGGGAGCCCGTAAAAATATGGCAACGAGGGGTTCATGACTTTGAATTTTTCTAAGACCTCGATGTCTTTTTTATTATTTCCGATTTTTCTTACGGATTTGAAAAACTCCGGAGCAACAGAGTTACGGGGATCTTTTGTTAGCTTTTCATATGTAGTGTCATCGTTTAGGAGTTGTTGAACTTTGTTGACATACGTCTCTTTATCAAGAATGACTATTTTTCCGTCTTTATCCGATTTTGTGATGATGATATTATCGGTTTTGTTTAATGAAAAAATTGCATTATGAAACCTTCTGGGAAGCGGATTTTTACTGTTACTTTGTTCTAATGCATTTAACAAGATTCCTTTTAGGCAAGTTTCATCTTTTTCAAAATTGTTTTTAGAGAAATGTTTATCGAAGGCCACCACATAATCAAAATGACTTTCCCGTCCGGGTTTCATAGCAAAAGAGATACCTAGATTCAGAGCTGTTTGCTCATTCACTGTGAGTGGACGGTTCGATAAATTCAAAACGTTATTTTCCAATCCTAAATTATTCCATGTACTATTTCGTATGAGTCTTTCTAATTTATTATTCAATTTCTCGGAGTGAGTCACACTACTATTAATAGCACCAGTCAGCACATATGAAGAAAGATCTCTGTACATACCATCATCTCGGCATAGCAGACGAAGAGATACCCCCAATTCACTTATATTCCTCCGTGATACATAGATGTCATGATTTGCTGACATAATTCGTTCTTGCAGAAATGTCCTGGAGGAATTAGGAAAGGGGTCCGATGTTGATGTCCAGCGTGAAAAGCCATACATTTTTGGTATAACTTGTTCTTGCAGACACTCTTCAAGAAACCATTTCTGGTTTTTCCTCCGGTGAAGTCCCTGCACAAGTCGTTCATAACGTCTGAATATATGCTTGATATCGGCATTCCAACTGAAGATATGGAAAAAACGAAGGGGTTCCATGATGGGCTAATATGTCTTATTTATAACTGTAATCGAACAGTTTAACATGTTTTTTCAAAAAGGCCCATAAAAGAAACACAGGAAATATGAATAAATCACACTATATTTCGGTCAATAAACATCGACCCTCTTCAGGATGTAAAGTACAAGTGAGGCTTACAGTGGAGAGTGACGGTTTATATATGAAAGCAAAAGGGTGTGTTCAATTGTTCTATAGTTGTTATAATTGCTGGAAGGATTAGCCAAATTTAATTACATCCAGGTGCGTGTTCTTATTGTTGAGCCGCTTGGAGGAAGTCTTGACCTCTGATGCATGTCTGGTGGCCGGTCTCCGTGGATTATCTTCTTAATGATAGGGTTGAGAAGAGTATTGTCCACTGTGTCAGCTTTCCATTGGCCCCCACATAGGTTCATTGTGTTTGATTGATTTATGATGGCTGATTCCAGGATTTTCCTTCTGTACGGACAGGTACTCTTAAAAAGCAAAGACGACTCACTCCAGTTAATCTGGTGCCCTAAATCCCTAAGGTGAATGAAAATCCCCGAGTTTTCATACCCATATCTAACAGATCTTTTGTGTTCGGATAATCTTTGAGATAGCGAACGGCCAGTTTGCCCAACGTACACTTTTTCACAATCCCTGCATGGTACTTTGTAAACGCCGGATTCTATCTCTCTTTTATTTTGATAAACATTAATAAGGGCGCTTCCTATGGTCTTTGGATATGAAAAAACAAAGGGGTTCTCAGTTTTGATATGATTTGTTATA
Organism: Palaemon carinicauda; assembly: GCF_036898095.1. NCBI lineage: Eukaryota > Metazoa > Arthropoda > Malacostraca > Decapoda > Palaemonidae > Palaemon > Palaemon carinicauda. Next base: position 92,189,365 of record NC_090752.1, on the reverse strand, counting down.
TTTTTAATACCTTCTATATATGGGAGTTTTATCTTATTTTTGCTTTTTAAGAGTACCTGTCCGTACAGAAGGAAAATCCTGGAATCAGCCATCATAAATCAATCAAACACAATGAACCTATGTGGGGGCCAATGGAAAGCTGACACAGTGGACAATACTCTTCTCAACCCTATCATTAAGAAGATAATCCACGGAGACCGGCCACCAGACATGCATCAGAGGTCAAGACTTCCTCCAAGCGGCTCAACAATAAGAACACGCACCTGGATGTAATTAAATTTGGCTAATCCTTCCAGCAATTATAACAACTATAGAACAATTGAACACACCCTTTTGCTTTCATATATAAACCGTCACTCTCCACTGTAAGCCTCACTTGTACTTTACATCCTGAAGAGGGTCGATGTTTATTGACCGAAATATAGTGTGATTTATTCATATTTCCTGTGTTTCTTTTATGGGCCTTTTTGAAAAAACATGTTAAACTGTTCGATTACAGTTATAAATAAGACATATTAGCCCATCATGGAACCCCTTCGTTTTTTCCATATCTTCAGTTGGAATGCCGATATCAAGCATATATTCAGACGTTATGAACGACTTGTGCAGGGACTTCACCGGAGGAAAAACCAGAAATGGTTTCTTGAAGAGTGTCTGCAAGAACAAGTTATACCAAAAATGTATGGCTTTTCACGCTGGACATCAACATCGGACCCCTTTCCTAATTCCTCCAGGACATTTCTGCAAGAACGAATTATGTCAGCAAATCATGACATCTATGTATCACGGAGGAATATAAGTGAATTGGGGGTATCTCTTCGTCTGCTATGCCGAGATGATGGTATGTACAGAGATCTTTCTTCATATGTGCTGACTGGTGCTATTAATAGTAGTGTGACTCACTCCGAGAAATTGAATAATAAATTAGAAAGACTCATACGAAATAGTACATGGAATAATTTAGGATTGGAAAATAACGTTTTGAATTTATCGAACCGTCCACTCACAGTGAATGAGCAAACAGCTCTGAATCTAGGTATCTCTTTTGCTATGAAACCCGGACGGGAAAGTCATTTTGATTATGTGGTGGCCTTCGATAAACATTTCTCTAAAAACAATTTTGAAAAAGATGAAACTTGCCTAAAAGGAATCTTGTTAAATGCATTAGAACAAAGTAACAGTAAAAATCCGCTTCCCAGAAGGTTTCATAATGCAATTTTTTCATTAAACAAAACCGATAATATCATCATCACAAAATCGGATAAAGACGGAAAAATAGTCATTCTTGATAAAGAGACGTATGTCAACAAAGTTCAACAACTCCTAAACGATGACACTACATATGAAAAGCTAACAAAAGATCCCCGTAACTCTGTTGCTCCGGAGTTTTTCAAATCCGTAAGAAAAATCGGAAATAATAAAAAAGACATCGAGGTCTTAGAAAAATTCAAAGTCATGAACCCCTCGTTGCCATATTTTTACGGGCTCCCAAAAACTCATAAGGACGGTATTCCCTTACGCCCAATCGTCTCATGTAAAGGGTCATTTATATATAATTTATCAAAATGGTTAGCAGACTTGCTGTCTCCCTTTCTAGGGAGCTTTTCTTCAGCTCATATTAAGCATGCAGAGGACTTCATCCAGAAATTCAATAGATTAAATATCCCGGTAAACAATGTAAAACTCTTGAGTCTTGACGTAGAATCCCTATTTACAAAGGTCCCGATCAACGACGTATTAGGTTTCTTGAGGGAAAAATTAATCCCTTACGAAGATCACTTCCCCCTCGGTATTGAAAAAACAATTAAGTTAATTAAACTAAGCGTGTCAAATAACGTTTTCTCTTTCAATGGAAATTTTTACAAACAGAAATTTGGTTGTAGTATGGGCAGCCCGTTATCTCCAATTTTGGCTAACCTCTACATGGAATACTTTGAAACAGAAATTTTAACAACAATTAAACCTACAAACATGGTTTGGCAACGCTATGTTGATGACATTTTCACATATTGGGATGATAGCTGGGGAGATTTCAATATATTTTTCAATAATCTAAATTCCCTAGTCCCTAGCATAAAATTTAAAACTGAATGGGAAAAAGATGGAAAATTAGCTTTTTTGGACATACTAATCATAAGGGAATCGACGGGGTATAATTTTACTGTGTATAGAAAACCAACTTTCTCTATTTCCTACATTCATTTTTTTAGTTATCACGACATTTCTGTAAAAATTGGAGTAGCTTGCAATCTATTTCTTAGAGGTTTGAGAATTTGTTCCCCAGCCTACCTAAATAAAGAATTTGAAATCATCCGTAAACAACTCGCCCAGCTATTCTACCCGACGTATGTCATAGAAAAGGCCATCAACAAAGCCAACACGATATATTATAAAGATCATGATGTTACTAACCAAAGAGATTTTAAAAATAAGATAAAACTCCCATATATAGAAGGTATTAAAAATATAACAAATCATATCAAAACTGAGAACCCCTTTGTTTTTTCATATCCAAAGACCATAGGAAGCGCCCTTATTAATGTTTATCAAAATAAAAGAGAGATAGAATCCGGCGTTTACAAAGTACCATGCAGGGATTGTGAAAAAGTGTACGTTGGGCAAACTGGCCGTTCGCTATCTCAAAGATTATCCGAACACAAAAGATCTGTTAGATATGGGTATGAAAACTCGGGGATTTTCATTCACCTTAGGGATTTAGGGCACCAGATTAACTGGAGTGAGTCGTCTTTGCTTTTTAAGAGTACCTGTCCGTACAGAAGGAAAATCCTGGAATCAGCCATCATAAATCAATCAAACACAATGAACCTATGTGGGGGCCAATGGAAAGCTGACACAGTGGACAATACTCTTCTCAACCCTATCATTAAGAAGATAATCCACGGAGACCGGCCACCAGACATGCATCAGAGGTCAAGACTTCCTCCAAGCGGCTCAACAATAAGAACACGCACCTGGATGTAATTAAATTTGGCTAATCCTTCCAGCAATTATAACAACTATAGAACAATTGAACACACCCTTTTGCTTTCATATATAAACCGTCACTCTCCACTGTAAGCCTCACTTGTACTTTACATCCTGAAGAGGGTCGATGTTTATTGACCGAAATATAGTGTGATTTATTCATATTTCCTGTGTTTCTTTTATGGGCCTTTTTGAAAAAACATATATGTATATATATATATATATATATATATATATATATATATATATATATATATATATATATATATATATATATATATTTTTTTTTTTTTTTTTTTTTTTTTTTTGTGGGGATAATCCCCAGATTTTGTCATATTTTGTGTTGCGGTACAATTCCTCTTTAGTTTTTTTCCAGACCTGCCTTCTCGTCTCTTGAAGGGCGAATCTATTCAACTGGCTATCCCATATTAAATCCCCAGACTGCTCACGAGAAATTTCCATATAATATAATTCCTTCAACTCTGGGTGGTGTTTGAGACAGGCCTTCTGCAAGTTGGGTAATAGCGAAATTCTTATTGTTTAATTCCATCTCAGAGTTCATATTTCTTTCCATCATAGCTTGATACTTCTCAATGATGAAATCATCATTGTCATCGTCTCCTCCTACGCCTATTGAAGCAAAGGGCCTCGGTTAGATTTCTTCTCCATTCATCATCTACTTTGCATTTTCCTACGGTGCATGAATAGTTTGCGCGTAAATCACTCATTCTTAAGACGGTATTTTTCTATTTTACTACCACTATTTCATCATTCATGAATGATGAAATAGTGGTAGTAAAATAGAAAAATACCGTTTTGAGAATGAGTGATTCACGTGCAAACTATTTATGCACCGCAGGTAGTGCATATGACAGATAATCTAAAAATATTTGGATTTAGGATTTCATGCTTTTGTTTAAGGAATATGCTTTGTTATGAAAAATCATTGACTCTGAATCTACTTGAATAAATCATTATATTATGGAACGAGGATGTACCGTATTCAAATCTTGTATAATAGAAATGTCATCATGTTATTAAAGATGATAATGCCTATAGTAAGTCTCTCTCTCTCTCTCTCTCTCTCTCTCTCTCTCTCTCTCTCTCTCTCTCTCTCTCTCTCTCAGTAGGTATCTAAAATTATCAGAAAAATTTTCTTAAATGTTATTATCTACTGCAAATTCTCTCTCTCTCTCTCTCTCTCTCTCTCTCTCTCTCTCTCTCTCTCTCTCTCTCTCTCTCTCTCTCTCTCTCTCTCTCTCCATAGTGATAAAGCTGATGCTTTTTTCTCATTATTATTGTTATTTGTATTCAAAACTGTCATTTCTCAGATATTTTCTTCAACATGAAGGGCCTCCTTTATGTAGGCGTTTTCTAGTCATATTACTCCTTTAACTGCTGAATCCTGGATGATCTTCTGCAAAGTTAAATGTTCCACAACATTAATCGGCCCCATATACCAGAATATCTAGGCTCTTCCTATCTTATATTTTATTCCTTCCTTTTCTGCGATGTAAGGACGCTCCTGAACCACACACTTTTCACTATTCTATTCTCTATTCTTTCCACATGGCCGAACCACTTCACAACACTGATCCAACCTTTCACCAATGGTAATTACATTATTTCCATACAATATACTTTACAAACAGTTCATCTTTACAGCGTCAACCATTTCGCTTTTCTATTTATTAAGCATCCAGACTTTACTTCCATGAAGGAGATTTGGGTAAAAACCTCCATTTCTTCACACGCTGTATTTTTATTCTTTCAGCATCCATGTTAACATTCATTACTTCGTCTTGCTTTCCATATGACATCATAGATCACACATTTACTCTCAACTATCTGACCTTGCTAATACTAATGGATTTTGTATCAACTTCTGCAGTCCTCACCTAAAATAGCTGTTGCTATACAAACTCAAAGGACTACTAAAATTCAGATTTTTGTAGGAGGCAGATAAAGTTATAGTCCTTATAAACCAATTACAATCACGCAAAGTTTTATTCTATTTATACTAGTGTACCCGAGTCGTCGAAAATGACACACACTCACAGATTCAACCGTTCTCACCTTCCCCTCTTTCCTAGCTATCAAAACACTGGTTCGGCAATTTATGGAGTGTGTGGTTTCCGAATTGTACCTCTTGGAATACCTATTCTCACCAGGGTGTGACTACTCCCCCTCCCCCTGAGCGTAACAGGTAAGATTTAATATATATATATATATATATATATATATATATATATATATATATATATATATATACATATATATATATATGTATATATATATAATATATATATATATATATATATATATATATATATATATATATATATATATATATCTCCAGACACCCGCTCTTTATTATTTAGGGGAGATGAGATTTTCACTAATTGTGATTATTGATATTGTAAACCATTTTTTTTCTGATATAGGGTATAATGTTAACAGTTCTGATTTTTTTATTTATTGTTTTTCATCATCTGTGTTTGTTGTTTTTGTTTTTAACATAATTTTTTTTTTATACTTTTCCACCGAGTCGGAAAGTGTCATTATTTTGTCAAATTGAGACAATATTTATGGGACGAAGTCAATTACGTTCATGCTCTTATTTTCTCACCAGTTTGCTCCATTCGAACACACTTCCTTCAATACGCATTACTGTAATCACATATGACCGGTAAAGGTAATATTTCATATCGTAAGTCACCTTCACTGTCTCCGGCGGTTGTTACCCAAAGTATCTGGGAATATCCTCTGTTATGAACTGAGAGATACAATGAAACAGATGATCATGTAACGCCATGTTAATTATCACGATTCCCATGCGGTACCTATCTTTTTCCCTCAAGGGGTTAACTACTGCACTGTAATTGTTCAGTGGCTACTTAACTCTTGGTAATTGTAGAAGAGACTCTAAGTATGGTAAACAACTCTTCTAGAGAAGGACACTCCAAAATCAAGCCATTGTTCTCTAGTTTTGGGTAGTGACATAGCCTCTGTACCATTGTCTTTCCACTGTTTTTAGATTGTGAGTTCTCTTGCTTGAGGGTATACTCGGGCACACTATTCTATCTGTTTCGGTAGTTCCTTTCCTCATTGGATTATTTTCCCTGTTTGAACACTTTGGCTTACATCATCCTGATTTTTCAACTGGGATTGTAGCTTAGCTAGTAACAACAGTGATAACTATTTCCCATAGATATTTCAGTCCATACTGGTGACACTCTCTCATCAGGAAAAGGTCTAGGAGTTCGATTTCGGGAATGTGCTCGTACTGAAGGGGTTAACGATTAAGACTGGTCATTTGGATAAATATTCGTCAAAGAATAATTATGGTTTGAATGAAAAACCAAACAGTTCGGTTGTGACGCTAGGCTATGTTTAAAAATCAAGCAATAACTTATTACTTAAGGAGCCACAATTCTCCTTACTTGGAGTTAAAACCATTTCTTCCGACGGAACACTCGCTCATTTA
>NC_090752.1:92167893-92172893 GCF_036898095.1 Palaemon carinicauda | reverse complement strand
GATGATGATGATATATATATATATATATATATATATATATATACGTATGTATATATATATATATATATATATATAATGTGTGTATATGTATGCATATATTCACACAAAAAAGTATATAGAACAACCCATCGTGAAATCTCTTTCTTACGTCTAATATTTAATTTCCCCAGGCAGACATCAGCACAGTAAATCGAGGGCACTCGGAATGAGAAAATTTCTCTCCCCAGAATGAAATTTGGAAGGGGCCAATGGGAGAGGATGTAGAATACAATTTTGGAATTTGCTGTTGACTCTGAATATATAATCGTGCTAAGCATTTTAGTTATGTGGATCTTGGGTGCAGTTTAGTTAATAGAACTTTTCGCTTTGTGTATAATGTTGAGAGGGATATATGGAAAAAGAATGTTCTTGCTTTACCTAAAGGATTAGAAGTTATTTTTATTAATTCAAATACTTATTACAAAGGTCGTTCATTCCTCAGTTACCATTCAGAGTTGATAAGTTAGCAGGTTTTCACTTCTTTATATCTAACCTCTTTCTTTCTTCTTCATAAAAGTTGATTAAGACTAACCTGTGTGGTTCACTGGTACCGATTAGGCGGGCCCTGACATGAGCTGGCAGAAACTTGATTTAGAATACATTGATTCTAAAGTAACTGTTCAGACACGTGACTGAAAGGGGTTGTCTAGAGCTGTCTCATGGGAAGCTCTCCAGAAAATTTTATTTTGGTCTTTGGAAATAATATCCTCTTAATGTGTGTCCAAGTCCTTTTCTTAAATTTTTGTGTGGGATAAATTGATTCCTCATGTATCAGGCTCTTCTAAGGGGGGGGGGGGGGTGTTATCTCATATATTTGTATTTTCAGCTCATTAATGTCGATTTTTACTTTTTGGGGGGGGGGGGGGGGGGCGCTAGTGCTGCTTGCTCACTAAACCACTATTATTGGTAGAAAACGGTCACCAACGCTCCTGTCATTTAGTTTTGTCCGTGATTCTTTTTTTTTTTTAACATCTGTTTTCTTTCCAAACGTGGTGTTTATATTTTCGTCTTTATAACAATTTACTTCTCACCAAACTACTGTACTTGTTGAACATTTTGATAACATTAATTTTGTATTGCACGGACAATCTCTCGACCTCTCGGTCTTAGTCCAAGTTTCCCCTGGCAAAGTCGAAACCAGCATTGCAGAGTCGTCTTCCTCTTCATTGCAAGAGATCATGTTCGTGGGATAACGCCTTTAGGATTGCATCAGCGGCCTGGTTAATATTTCTAACTGGCCTTGACCCAGAGTGTCAATCAACAAATCTCTCTCATGTCTTGTCTCTTAGGTTTTGCTTAGAACATCTAACATCTGCAAACCAACACAAACACACCCACCCGCACACATGTATGTATATGTATAAATATAATGTATGTGCTCATATACAGTACTGTATATATATATATATATATATATATATATATATATATAATGCGTGTAAGACTGATTGTGTGCTCGTATCTGTGTGTGATAATTTATATTACCAAATAGTGATGAATTTTTTGTGTTACCTTAAAGTAAAAGTCGAGTAACAAGCTATATGATATCAATTATGGAATAACTGGGTTATAACGCTACTCCATTTACAGCAAACTTTCACTTTTTTTAACGATGTTAAAAAACCTCTGGAAAAAGTTGTCACCTTATGGATGTCTCAAAACTAAATATTCGGAGAGTGAGAAAATGAAAATAAACGACATATAAAGGGCAAACAGATAAGGAAATGATTAACATCCACTTAGTAGATATAACGTCACAAATGTCCAAGGGAATCGATAACGTTACATATGATAACACCTTGACACCCGTGACGGTAATGAAAAGGGCAAAGAACCATATCCGTTTTGAAGGGAGGCTGTGGGATGGACAGACGACCTTTATTGCATAAGGTTGAAGGGTCTCGGCCATCTTGCCAATTATATATTTGGTGATTGTATGAGTGACTTGGGTCATATGTATTTTGGATGTCTGTGGCTTTGGTTACATGTTTTTTTTGGGATGTCTTAGTGACTTTGGTTATATGTTTTAGATGTTTTTGTGACTTTGGTCTGGCTATATATTTTTTGTCCTTATGACTTTGGTCATATGTTTTTGGAAGTCTTAGTGACTTTGGTCATATGTTTTTGGAAGTCTTAGTGACTTGGGTCATATGTTTTTGGAAGTCTTAGTGACTTGGGTCATATGTTTTTGGAAGTCTTAGTGACTTTGGTCATATGTTTTTCCGGACGTCTTAGTGACTTTAGTAATTTTTTTATGTATCATTGACTTTGGTCATATGTTTATGTGTCTTAGTGACGTTGGTCATAAGCTTTTTTAGATGGCTCAGTATCGTCGGCCATGTTTTTTTTTTTATGTCTCATTGGCTTTGGTCATATATTAATATTTAAGAGACTTTGGACACATATTTTGAGTTGATGGTTTTGGTAGTGTTATAATTTGGGATGTCTCGGCAGTTTTAGTTTTCTTATATGTTGTTTCGCAGTGGTAGTTTTAAAGCTAATTTCCAATGTCCAGAGATTTTTGTAATGTCATTTTTTGTCTTAACAATGATTATAATAGATTTTAAATGTCTTATTGGTCTTTGGTTTTTATTGTATTTTTGGATTTTTCTGTTCCTTTATGATAATATGATTTTGGGGTTTTATTTGGTTTTGGTTATTATTGTGGTGTTAATGATTTTTTATTTTTTCCCACATCGAAGCTTTTCCCACGTTCATGTTAATTTTCAGGAATATTAATTCACATTACTACAATAATAATATTTTGTGTTACAAGGTTAATCAAGGCAGTGTGTAGCCTTTGATTTTTTATCAACTTGAGAACGAAAAATATGAGCATTTATCTGCCATATTGTAATATCTTGGCTGAAAGCTGGGATTGCAAACAATTGCAAAAAATAATAGTATAGCCAATGAAATGCAAAAGGTTTATTATGGTGTTTTTTCTGCAAGTATGGACTGGAGATTTAATAAAGTTCCACTCGGTTTAGTAAAACACTATTGGACTCCTTTTTAAAACTTATACTTGATAATCCATAAATTTAGAAATTGAACTTATATAACAAAAAGTCCAGATTTACACAAATAATTTGACATTAAAGGTGTAATTCTGTAAGTGATATTTTTTTTATCAGAATACTGTATTAAATGACAACAGCTCTACTTTATTTCTGTTTGATATATAAGGATGTTTTGCAGTCATTTTGAAAATAGTTTTTTTAAGGTCACTTCAGCAAAGCATTTCAGCATCCGACTCATGTTCTATTTTAAAAATGGGTTTGACAAAAAAATAAATAAATAAATAAATAAAAAAAAAAGGAGGTCAGCTCCATGTAGTTTTGTGGGATGTTACTGTATGTATATTTATAAAAACCAATATTAAGTAATTAGTCTCTAACCTGTGATTTCATGGATTTCTAAATTCACAATTCTAGGTAAAAATAAAATAAAGTTTTTATTTTTCCCTAGAGTCGATACTCTTGCAAGCAAGACGTAATGGATCAAATAGAATTTTTCGATAAAAAAAAAATCTTTGTAATGATTACCTATCTATCTATCTATCTATATATATAATATATATATATATATATATATATATATTATATATATATATATATATATATATTTATATATATATATATATTATATATATATATTTATTATATATATATATATTATATATATATATATATATATATATATATATATATACACCCGTTTCTAGTCCATTGCAAGACAAATGTCTTAGACATGACTTTATTTATGTCTGAGGTTTGGTAAGTTTCCTCACCACGCTGGCCACTCCGGACTGGTGATGGTACGATATTTTTGTCTGATCGCTCACAACAAACCTACCTAGTATAGTTGGCACTGACTAACACCGCTATGCTGGTTTATATATATATATATATATATATATATGCTTTTCAAATATGAGCCAAGTTTCTTTTATATTGAGTAAACTTTTTAATTGAAACCTTGATAAGGAATAAATAAAAAAAGTTGGGAAATTAAAGAAATAATGTTAATCCTTGTCACAAGTAAATAAATGCTTCAAAATACCGAGAAAGACTATGAAAATATACATGATATCTGAATATGAAATAAGAAATTATACGGAATTATATCAAATGTTTTCTCTCCTTGAAAGTTCTCACTGTGAATACAAATTTGTGGCAGAAAAAAAGTCAGCATTGTTTTCCCCTAGAACTCTCTCTTATTTTTTGGAATAAGCGGAACTGTGTAAATTTTCAAATAGAAATCTTTTTAAATGTAATTATACAATATTGGGTTTTGCATGGGAATATGCAGCTTTAGACCCCCTCTCTCTCTCTCTCTCTCTCTCTCTCTCTCTCTCTCTCTCTCTCTCTCTCTCTCTCTCTCTCTCTCTCTCTCTCTCTCTCTCTCTCTCTCTCTGTATATAAGTATGTATGACGTATATATAGATTGTATATATGTATATATACTGTGTATATATATATATATATATATATTATGTGTATATTATATCATATATAATATATTAAGGAAATCAAGAAACATGAGCAGAACTTTTAGTGTGAAAATGAATGGGTATAAAAGTAAAGTTATTACTTTCCTGTTTTTTTTTCCGATTCATATAAATAAACTACTTAACCTATATTGATATGACAGGTTTGCATTTTTTGTTTTATAGCAAAGTATTTTTTCTTGCGATGTATGTTATATTAGCTTCAGCATCAACTTTAATTAGGCAGAATTCCTACTCTCTCTCTCTCTCTCTCTCTCTCTCTCTCTCTCTCTCTCTCCTCTCTCTCTCTCTCTCTCTCTCTCTCTCTCTCTCTCTCTCTATGTTTGTTGGTAGTATACATTCAGAAAGATTTATACTATTTATTCAACACAAACTTCCATTGACCTGACGTTCAATACCCCGAACATTTCCTGTTTTTTTAACACTATCATCTTTTCAATATATATATATA
>NC_090752.1:92147893-92162893 GCF_036898095.1 Palaemon carinicauda | reverse complement strand
GTTATGATTCTGGATCGGTTAGCTCATAGAATATAATTGTATTTTCTTAGAAAAAAAAAAACTTAGTCACATTCCTCCTCAGAATGTTATTTGCTTATCCTGTTAAAATCAGAGAACTGTCTCCACTGGTTAAACTCTTAATCAGGTCCCAAAGGACCTGGAGACGAATGTCTCCATCCTCGTCAGTAGTTTCTCTCCAGGTAAACATTTGTGTTTGACTACCTCTACTCCGGGGTCATCTGGTCTAAGGAAAGGAAATTTCTAATTCCTTGCGAGTCTTTCCACTTTTTCTGCCCGCCTATGTGCTGTATTTCATTTCTGTGAATAGGGTTGTTTTAATTTATTATGAAGAATTCTTACATCCTGATCCTATCTTATTGAAAATAGTATAGGAGTTACCCTTCAAAGTCTCGGCAAAGTTTTGTGAAACTAATAGTGGAAATGTCATTCTTTTCTGTGCTGATTATCTATAAAATCTTTTTTTGTTTCTCACAATGTTAATGATTCATGTACATAAGGGTTGCTTTTAGGTGGCTACTGTCCTTATTCCTTATTTTTGTTTGATTTCGTATTACTTACTTTTCTCTTGAAGCCGTTCTCTAGTTCAACTCACTTCAAAAGAAGGCGACAACATATCGGTATTAAAACCATTACTCATTTCTCTCATTTTCAAGATGATTTGTAAACAGCTCTCTCTCTCTCTCTCTCTCTCTCTCTCTCTCTCTCTCTCTCTCTCTCTCTCTCTCTCCTCTCTCTCTCTCTCTCTCTCTCTCAAAATTAAGAAATATTTTCTAAGAAAAGGGCTATTATTAAATGCCACTAAAACACAGTGCATGTTTGTGGGTAGCTCACAGTATATTAGCAAAATTCCAAATGACATTATAATAAAATGCGATGGTGATGAAGTAAAGATAAGTCAACATGTGAAAAATCTAGGTCTACACATGGACAGGTACATGACATTCAGTACTCACATTGACGAGCTGAGTAGAAAAGTTAGTGGCATTCTAATGTATTTAAGTAGAGTAAAAGATTACTTTGATGATACTACTCGAGCTTTTATTGTGGAAAGTCTGGTCTTGAGTGTAATAAACTACTGTATTAAGATATGGGGGTCTACTAATGATATGCACATGGAAAAAGCTCAAAAACTCCAAAACTTTGCTGGCAGAGTAGCCGTTATTGGGGTGAAAAAACACGATCACATCACCCCAACCCTCCAGCAATTAAAGTGGATAAAATTAAAAGAAAAGTGTATGTACGATGTTTGTGTTTTTGTTTTTAAAAGTTTGAGGAAAGAATATCCCAACTGGCTATACACATTTCCTACAGTTGGTAATTGTAGGAATGCATTAACCAGACAGAATGAAAATCTATATGTAGACAGCTATCGAACTGATTTGGGTTCACGCTCAATGGCAATAAGGGGCCCAGCTTGCTGGAATAAACTACCTCTGGAAATAAGAAAATGTATAAATGTTAGTTCTGATTTATTCAAAAAGAAACTTAAGCAATATTTTTTAAATTTTACTTGAATGTATATATATCCTAAATTTTTACAATCCAATTATTGTGAATTTTATGTAAATAATTTATATTGTTATGTAACAGAATAACCATTTTATAATGGAATAAAGGTTTTTGACTTTTGACTTTGACTTTGAGGACCACCGTCTTGAGTTTTCATCAAGATCATTAAGATTTTTTCTCTTTCACTTACTGTGGATTTTTCTCTATTACTGATGTTTGGTTATCATTACTGCGGAACCTCTGGTGGATCTTACACCTCTTTTGACATTCTAAAGTCAGTTGACAGATTATGAATGGGTTTTTCTAAGCCAAAATTACTCCCTTATAATTCATTTATAGAGTTTTATTAACACTATTTGCTTCTGGAAATCATATTTTTGTTCTGATAACTCAAACCGAGATATTTATGCTTTCTTAGTTAAGCTTATGAGAACTATCTTTACTTTATAAATGTCTTAAACAGATTAGAAAAATGTTTTAATTGTTGTCTCAAGTTGTAACACCCTATATTCTTTTATCCCTCTTTCTAGTAGAACGTATATTCACATAATCTGTCCCTATTTATCGATTTTTGCTTTTACTGCATATTTACTCTTCCTTTTCATAAAACTAGAATAAAATCAAATTCTTTAACTGTGACTCAACACTCACCGTATCCAAAAACTGTATACAATACTATCTAATTTTTTCAGGTAAATAAATTGTGTCATCGTTCTGTCGACATGAAAGATATTGCACTTTCTATACTCGTGCGGCCTTGAACCACCTGTTCTGTCAACTTATCACTTGATTAGTATGTGCAGACAACCATCCTTTCTATTGTTAGGACATACTAGCCAATTGTATGGTTAGCCAAATGACATTTAAAATCCAGGCCTGTAGAAAACAGGAATACGGAAAAGAGGGGAAAAAGAGTTGGACTTTATTATTATTATTATTATTATTATTATTATTATTATTATTATTATTATTATTATTATTATTATTATAAAGCTGTTTCTTCAAGGAAATAAATTAGTAGTAGGAAAGGAAACCTCAATGAATTGAATGTCATTTAGTGTACTACAAAATATCAGGATTATTTGATTATTGTCATCTTTCCTTTAGGGGTCTGTACCCTCTTACCTTTGGATTAAACAGATCCCTTGCTCTTTAAATCATTCTTTGATAACAAACGTCATTAGATTTTTTTTTAATGTCATATAGGATGTGAATCACGGCAATTTTGTAGGTGGCTGGAGCAGGATAATGATATTCTCATTCATTTAGGCATCCGTCTGGAGAGAGAGAGAGAGAGAGAGAGAGAGAGAGAGAGAGAGAGAGAGAGATCTTTTGTTGATTTATGTCACGTTATTTTTGTATCATGAGATCTAAACTTTTAGGATAATTAGTAGTCCCTCGGGTTTATAAAACATTAAACCCTGAAAACTTTAATCTTTAACGTGACCTTGCAGAATACCGTTGATGCCTACACACTTGAGCTTTAAGAAAATAAAAAGAAAGAAAAAGAAAGGGGTTGTATAAGGTTAGGGGTTGGGTGGAAAGATCCGAGGAGTAATGGAGGTTCTTTGGATAGTTAGATCTAGAGACGGGGGAAAAGATACGTCAGGACATAAGGGCGAATGTTATACTAAACTGCTCTTAAATTTCACCTTTATCCGCACGGGCCACCTGAACCTAATAATGATGTTTTATCCCTTCTCTGTAAACATTGTTTGAGAAACGAGAATGGCTCCTATGACGTAGAAGTGACACCGCCCCCCCCCCCCCTCTTGATGTGTACGGGGAATATCTCTCCTATTTAATTAGGAGAAAGTGACAGGGTTTATGTATGTATGTATGTATATATATATATATATATATATATACACACACACACACACATATATATATATATATATATATGTGTGTGTGTGTGTGTGTGTGTGTATGTGTACAGTATATGGTGAAAGGGGGTTACCCCGAGAGGTACATTCGGAAACCACACTCTTCTTTAAAATGCCAAACTTGGGCTGTAGTTAAAAAAAGGGGGAGGAGTGAGAATGGTTGAATCTATGAGTGCGAATGTTTGTATAGCAGTCAAATCGATTTCCTTCATATCTCCTATTCATGACACCATTAAAGTGTTCCATCCAATGTTGTCATTCTTCATTTTCTGTTGCTATAACAGATCCATCTCTCTTTTTGATGGGCATATGGTTCTTCTTTGCCCAAGTCGAGATTTCATTAATAATTCTATGAGCAATTCTTACACCATAGCCACTTCCTGAGTTCATAGCTTTGTCAGTCTCATCTGCTTTACTGTCTAAATATTCTCTTCAGTCATTACTGGCTTTTCTTTTGACCTCACTGTCAATCCTGGAATACTTAGCATGCTCTATCTTGTAATTTTTATTACATCTTCGAAAATTTTAACGATCAATGTCTGTCTTTGTCTCATTTTTATAGTTTCCCAAGTATCATTTGATTTCAAAGGCTTTCTCCTTGTTACTGAGTTTCCCAAGACTTCACTGCCAGATGACTGATATATGTTTTTAATATCACAACATTTTTCATTAATTGTCTGTTCAATCATATAGAAGAAAATTCAGCAATAACGAAAATCATCTAGATCCCCCCCCCCAATTTCTCTCTCTCTCTCTCTCTCCTCTCTCTCTCTCCTCTCTCTCTCTCTCTCTCTCTCTCTCTCTCTCTTCAGCCGCAATTACCTTTCTTTCTTGGATCTCTTGGAAGTCCAATTTCCGTCAGTGGAATTTTGCATCGTTAAGTGACACTTTCGGGTGCATTATGACATTAACACCCCCCCCCCCCCCTCCAGTCACATGTGTCATCAGGGTCCGATCCCCTGATCCTCATTTTGCTTCCTCGAAGGAATGAAATAGGATGTCTTGGGTCAGAAGGAAGAGACCTTACGAATACTAGTCGCAACATGTTTTTTGAGGAAGGACTACATCTCTGTTTTAGCTAACGGCGTTATTTCCATGTAAGAATCAGAAAGAAAAGTTGAAAGAAAATTCCAAAGCTTGTCTGGTAAAGGAAAGAAACAGTAGTTGAACTATGCATATTAAAATCCGGGCAGTGAAAGCAAAAACTCATAAGTGCAAATATCTTATATATCATCTCCTCCTACGCCTATTGACGCAAAGGGCCTTTGTTAAATTTCGCCAGTCATCTCTATCTTGAGCATTCAATTCATTACTTCTCCATTCATCGTCATCTACTTCAGCTATGTAGATCTGGGTGTTCCAATTCTTCTAGTGTCTTGTGGAGCCCAGCTGAACGTTTGGTGAACCAATCTCTCTTTGGGGTGCGAAGAGCATGCCCAAACCATATCCATCTACCCCTCATCATGTTCTCATCCACATATGGTACTGGAGTAATCTCTCTTACAGTTTCATTTCTAATCCTGTTCTCCCAATATCTGTCTGAGGTCTTTATTCTCAGATATACTAAATCTATTGGAGATTGTTTTATTGTTCATACCATGACTCATGTCCATAGAGTAACACCGATCTCACTGAACTGATATATAGTCTGATTTTTATATGTAATTTCAGGCGATTTGATTTCCAAATTTTACTTAACTTAGCCATTGTCTGATTTGCTTTTCTCAATCTTTCACTAAACTCTAATTGTAAAGACCCTGTATTGGAGATCATAGTTCTTAAATACTTAAATGATTTTACGTCATTGATCCTTTCTCCTACCAATGAAATTTCATCTTCAATCACATACTCCGTTCTCATCATCTTTATCTTTCTTCTATTCATCTTAGCCCAACCCTCGTGTGATATTCCATGTATTCTGATAAGCAAGCATTGCAAGTCCTGTGGTGTTATGCTACCAATGACAGCATCATCAGCATACTCTAGGTCTGCTAAATTTCTATCACCAATCCAGTTCAATCCTTCTCCACCATCTCTAACTGTTCTAACGCATTACAAAATCCACGAGGAGGATAAACAGCATATGTGACAACACATTCCCTTAGAGTACTCTACTGCTCACTGGAAATTCATTTGACAAGACTCCATTAACATTAATTTTGCACTTGCTATGCTCATGAGCAGACTTAATCAAATTTACATATTTAAGAGGAATTCCATAATAACGCAGGACTCTCCACAAGATTGGCAAATGCTCACTATCAAAGGCTTTTTTCATAGTCCACAAATGCTATCGAAAGAGGATTTCTATATTCTACGCATTGCTGCACAACAATGTCTCAAAATGAAAATTTGGTCAGTGCAACTTCTATCTACCTTTCCTAAATCCTGCTTGTTCATCTTTCAGCTTTTCATCAATATTTTTCATCAGTCTCTTTAGAATAAGCATATTATATATTTTCATAACAACTGACGTAAGTGTTATACTTCTGTAATTATTGCAATCCGTCAGGTCTCCTTTTTTTTTCTCCAACACTCCTAACTCCCATTCATTAGGTTTTGCCTCCCTCTTCGTGCCACATTCTACAAAATAATCTTGTAAGTAGTCTGGGAGTCACTTCATTTTCGGCCAGTATCATCTCGGCAGTTATTCCACCGTATCCCGGGCTTTCCATCTCTTTTTCTTAGGATAGCTTTGACTTCAAACCCATTGAATTCATTCATGGGCACATCAATGTCTTCATCAGCTTCAGGTATATCAGTCAAATGATTTCCTTCATATCTCACTAAAGTGTTTCATCCAATGTTGTCTTTCTTCATTTTCTGTTGCTATAACAGAGCCATCTTTCTTTTTGATGGGTATATGCTTCTTCTTTGCCCAGTCGAGATTTCATTAATAATTCTATGAGCAATTCTTACACCATAGCCACTTCCTGAAATCATAGCTTTGTCAGTCTCATCTGCTTTACTGTCTAAATATTCTCTCCAGTCATTACTCGCTTTTCTTTGACCCCACTGTCAATCCTGGAATGCTTAGCATGCTCTATCTTGTAATTTTCATTTCATCCTCGAAAACTTTTATCAATCAATTTCTGTCTGTCTCCTTTATATAATTTCCTAGGTATCATTTGATATCCATGGCTTTCTCCTTGTTACTGAGTGTCCCAAAACTTCACTACCAACTGACTGATATATGTTCTTAATATCACAACATTTTTCATTAATTGTCTGTTCTATCATGTAAAAGAAAATTTAGCAATAATCAGAATCATCTAGTTCCCCCCCCCCTCTCTCTCTCTCTCTCTCTCTCTCTCTCTCTCTCTCTCTCTCTCTCTCTCTCTCTCTCTCTCCAGCGCAATTACCTTTCTTTCTTAGATCTCATGGAAGTCCAATTTCCCTCAGTGAAATTTTGCATCGTTAAGTGACACTTTCGGCTGCATTAATTATGACATTAAAACCTTGAATGCCCCCCCCCCCAGTCACATGTGTCCTCAGGGTCGATCCCCTGATCCTCATTTTGCTTCTTCGAAGGAATGAAATAGGATGTCTTGGGTCAGAAGGAAGAGACCTTACGAATACTAGTCACACCATGTTTTTTAAGGAAGGACTACATCTCTGCTTTGGCTACCGGTGTCACTTCAATGTTTTGTTCTTTTCAGGATGCCAGATAACTCGTAATCAATCAATTCGTCTTTATTCTCATCCATCACCAAATCCTCAATGCTTTTCCTATCATTACCTCCGACCAAATAACGCTAATGCTGAAGTAAATTTGTCTTTCAGAGAGAGAGAGAGAGAGAGAGAGAGAGAGAGAGGAGAGAGAGAGATGAGAGAGAGAGAGAGAGAGAGACGGTTGGGGAAGATTTCTTCGCCCCATCTAGGTCCTTTCCATTTTATTTAAAAGAATTAAACTCAATCACATTTCAGATATCCACACTTGATCAGTTGTACCTTTTCTCGTGGAATTTCGGTAACAAAAGATGTTTACATATTATATTTGTGGTGCTAAAGGAAGTTTCCATGGCCTCACCATCAGCTTAAAACCTCATAAACTGGTATTGCAACATCAAGCACCTTAGAATTAGAATAGGTAGATTAGCTGAATCTGACAAAGGCAGCTGTTTGAGGTTAGAGAAAATTGCCAACACTTTCCTGCCACCTTTATAGTTTCACTCTTCCTGTTTCTTTCCTAAATGGAATGAAGCAGTCATACGCAGCTGAGTCCAACTTCTGTGGCAATTAAAGCTCATTTGTTTAGAGGGAGGTGGACGGCCAGCAACTTTTATGAGGGTGGTAATTGAATTAGTGTTATATAAAGAGGTTTTTGCAGCCGTGCAAAGTTGTGTGGATGGAAAGAAAGTTTGGTCATGTCAGGTACTCTCTCTCTCTCTCTCTCTCTCTCTCTCTCTCTCTCTCTCTCTCTCTCTCTCTCTCTCTCTCTCTCTCTCATCTTTATGAGCTTCATGATTTATGTTTTTGTAGAGATGATTACACTATTTCTTAAGTAGTCTTAAATACAACAGTTATTGATATAGAATAAAATAAACAACAAAATTGAAGGAAAGGCAAACCTATATTGTTCTGAGCATCTTTAATTACTAGAATTGTTATTGATTAAATATTATTTTTATATTCCTTTCAATATCTGATTTTTTATAAGCATGTGGATTACGACTTTACTGTCGTATCACATATGATTAGAAATTCACACTTAATGGAAAGTTTCTCTCTCTCTCTCTCTCTCCTCTCTCTCCTCTCTCTCTCTCTCTCTCTCTCTCTCAACCCTGCATAAACTATGAACACGAGCTTGACTTTCCGCGAGCAAATTGTCACCGACTTCATTTAGGGTCCTGGATGGTCTTCTTGTGATGTTGCATTGTTTATGCCAGCTGAGGTTGTCGGGGAGAAGAGGTGGCTTATTGGAAGTGCCACAATTTCGGGATAGGTAATGTTGTATGCAAAATAGAACTGGATAAAAAATAATGGCAAATTTTTAACTACAATTATTTAAAGTTTACTGGCTGCTGCTTCCTTACTTTAGTGTCTCCTCAATTTTTGTCGTGTTGTGTTTTTTGTTTGTTTATTGGTTTGGATATTCGTGCTAATTTTGTTTTATCTGGATTTTCACCTCATTTTCAATCTCTTCCTTATCAGATGTAAGTTGATCTTATGTTTTTCTAGATATCTTTAAATCTTCATAAAAAGTTTCAATTTCTTCCTGTGCATGGGATGTTGTTAGTGTAGACGTTTAAATGATTTTCAGTTTATACTTCCTATTTAATTTGATAATTACTTCCGCAATTCTATCACTAGTACTATATTACTATATCTACGTATACTATACCTCCCCTGTGAGAAGTAGCAATATGCTGTATTCTTACAATCCAGTGTGTCTATTTAACTATGCAGTGAAATAGAGATGCTAGTCTTCTGTTGACTGAAGTGATTCTAGGTCAGAATGGAGGAAGGCGAAGTTCTAGCTATCACCATTATTTTACTATGAACTAAGAGATAAACATCTTGAGTAACTCATAATGTGAGTTTGTACACATTCACATACACAAATTTTGAAAATTGGATATATTTGTATTGAGATGTAGTCATGTTCTTGTCAGTTAATTTAGACAAGATGGAAAATCAGAATGATTTTTGAGCCAAGAATACTTATGTTTTATTCATCTTATTTTTTTTTTTAATATTCTTTTATGTTTTATTTTTTCATATCGAAAAAACAACGAAAACAAATGATGAGAAATTTTTATGTGTAGGCTACAATTAACAGAGATAAAAATTTACTTTAATATAATTATTATGATTTTTAAATCACCAAAGGAAAATTAAATCTCTCTTATCGTAATAGAAAAGAAAACTGAAGGTAATGTGTAATTTAGAAGACGGAATAGAAAAGTAGGAAAAGAACGAAATAATATAATGAGTCGAAGGACGGAAAAACTGAAATAAATATCAAGAGATAATTTATCTCGTGGCTGTTATGCATTTTTGCTGATTTTTCACATCATGAATATGAAAGGGAGAGAAAGAAGGGAATAATGACAACCAATTATTTTCTAATGAACGATTGCATCTTATTCGTTATTTATTCATCATTTTTTGCCAAAATTCTTTCGCATATTAAACATCCACTGAAAGTATCCACTTTACTTCCTGTCACCTATCCACCGTCGAAGACGTTATTATTTTGTAGTTCATTTATTAAAGAAAAATAGATTTTTTAAGTAAACAAAGAAGAATATACGTTGCTAATGACAAAGGATAATGACCCGTAAGGGGAAAGATTAACTACTTAAGAATAAGGAGAGATGTGAAGTATCGAAACAGGCAAAAGAAATGTGAACGTGGAATTGGGACATAGATGAAAAATATAATTATAATGGAAGAGGTAATCCCTTAGAATTTGAAAGGTGAGAAACATAAATGTCATTCTAGAGGATTAAACATACATACGTAATATTATTAATTGCAGATATATATATATATATATATATATATATATATATATATATATATATATATGGGAACCGACAAAACCCCCACCCGACAAAAATCCCCACCGACGAAACCCCCACTGACAAAACCCCCACATGACAAAAACCCCACCCCACCCCTTGCATTAGAAGTTCTTTGACCTCTTTTTAGCTCCCCCACCCCTTGCATTAGAAGTTCTTTGACCTCTTTTTATCTCCCCACCCCTTGCATTAGAAGTTCTTTGGCCTCTTTTTAGCTCCCCCACCTCTTGCATTAGAAGTTCTTTGACCTCTTTTTAGCTTCCCCACCTCTTGCATTAGAAGTTCTTTGACCTCTTTTTAGCTCCCCCACCTCTTGCATTAGAAGTTCTTTGACCTCTTTTTAGCTCCCCCACCCCTTGCATTAGAAGTTCTTTGGCCTCTTTTTAGCTCCCCCACCTCTTGCATTAGAAGTTCTTTGACCTCTTTTTAGCTCCCCCACCTCTTGCATTAGAAGTTCTTTGACCTCTTTTTAGCTTCCCCACCCCTTGCATTAGAAGTTCTTTGCCTCTTTTTAGCTCCCCACCTCTTGCATTAGAAGTTCTTTGACCTCTTTTTAGCTTCCCCACCTCTTGCATTAGAAGTTCTTTGACCTCTTTTTAGCTCCCCCACCTCTTGCATTAGAAGTTCTTTGACCTCTTTTTAGCTCCCCCACCCCTTGCATTAGAAGTTCTTTGGCCTCTTTTTAGCTCCCCCACCTCTTGCATTAGAAGTTCTTTGACCTCTTTTTAGCTTCCCCACCTCTTGCATTAGAAGTTCTTTGACCTCTTTTTAGCTCCCCCACCTCTTGCATTAGAAGTTCTTTGACCTCTTTTTAGCTTCCCCACCCCTTGCATTAGAAGTTCTTTAACCTCTTTTAAGCTCCCCCACCTCTTGCATTAGAAGTTCTTTGACCTCTTTTTAGCTTCGCCACCCCTTGCATTAGAAGTTCTTTGACCTCTTTTTAGCTTCCCCACCCCTTGCATTAGAAGTTCTTTGACCTCTTTTTAGCTTCCCCACCCCTTGCATTAGAAGATCTTTGACCTCGTTTTAGCTTCCCCACCCCTTGCATTAGAAGTTCTTTGACCTCTTTTTAGCTTCCCCACCCCTTGCATTAGAAGTTCTTTGACTCTTTTTAGCTTCCCCACCCCTTGCATTAGAAGATCTTTGACCTCGTTTTAGCTTCCCCACCCCTTGCATTAGAAGTTCTTTGACCTCTTTTTAGCTTCCCCACCCCTTGCATTAGAAGTTCTTTGACCTCTTTTTAGCTTCCCCACCCCTTGCATTAGAAGTTCTTTTACCTCTTTTTAGCTTCCCCACCCCTTGCATTAGAAGTTCTTTGACCTCTTTTTAGATTTCACACCCCTTGCATTAGAAGTTCTTTGACCTCTTTTTAGCTTCCCCACCCCTTGCATTAGAAGTTCTTTGACCTCTTTTAGCTTCGCCACCCCTTGCATTAGAAGTTCTTTGACCTCTTTTTAGCTCCCACACCCCTTGCATTAGAAGTTCTTTGACCTCTTTTTAGCTTCGCCACCCCTTGCATTAGAAGTTCTTTGACCTCTTTTTAGCTTCCCCACCCCTTGCATTAGAAGTTCTTTGACCTCTTTTTAGCTTCCCCACCCCTTGCATTAGAAGTTCTTTGACCTCTTTTTAGCTCCCCCACCTCTTGCATTAGAAGTTCTTTTACCTCTTTTTAGCTTCGCCACCCCTTGCATTAGAAGTTCTTTGACCTCTTTTTAGCTTCCCCACCCCTTGCATTAGAAGTTCTTTGACCTCTTTTTAGCTTCCCCACCCCTTGCATTAGAAGTTCTTTGACCTCTTTTTAGCTCCCCCACCCCTTGCATTAGAAGTTCTTTGACCTCTTTTTAGCTTCCCCACCCCTTGCATTAGAAGTTCTTTGACCTCTTTTTAGCTTCGCCACCCCTTGCATTAGAAGTTCTTTGACCTCTTTTAGCTTCCCCACCCCTTGCATTATAAGTTCTTTGACCTCTTTTTAGCTCCCCACCCCTTGCATTAGAAGTTCTTTGACCTCTTTTTAGCTCTCCCCACCCCTTGCATTAGAAGTTCTTTGACCTCTTTTTAGCTCCCCCACCTCTTGCATTAGAAGTTCTTTGACCTCTTTTTAGCTTCGCCACCCCTTGCATTAGAGTTCTTTGACCTCTTTTTAGCTTCCCCACCCCTTGCATTAGAAGTTCTTTGACCTCTTTTTAGCTCCCCCACCCCTTGCATTAGAAGTTCTTTGACCTCTTTTTTGCTCCCCCCACCCCTTGCATTAGAAGTTCTTTGACCTCTTTTTAGCTTCCCCACCCCTTGCATTAGAAGTTCTTTGATCTTTTTTAGCTCCCCCACCTCTTGCATTAAAAGTTTCTTTGACCTCTTTTTAGCTTCGCCACCCCTTGCATTAGAAGTTCTTTGACCTCTTTTTAGCTTCTCCACCCCTTGCATTAGAAGTTCTTTGACCTCTTTTTAGCTTCCCCACCCTTGCATTAGAAGTTCTTTAACCTCTTTTTAGCTCCCCCACCCCTTGCATTAGAAGTTCTCTGACCTCTTTTTAGCTCCCCCACCCCTTGCATTAGAAGTTCTTTGACCTCTTTTTAGCTTCGCCACCCCTTGCATTAGAAGTTCTTTGACCTCTTTTTAGCTTCCCCACCCCTTGCATTAGAAGTTCTTTTACCTCTTTTTAGCTTCCCCACCCCTTGCATTAGAAGTTCTTTGACCTCTTTTTAGCTTCCCCACCCCTTGCATTAGAAGTTCTTTGACCTCTTTTTAGCTTCCCCACCCCTTGCATTAGAAGTTCCTTACCCCTTTTTAGCTTCCGCACCCCTGGCATTAGAAGTTTTTTTACCTCTTCTTAGCTTCCCCACCCCTTGCATTAGAAGTTCTTTGACCTCGTTTTAGCTCCCACACCCCTTGCATTAGAAGTTCTTTGACCTCTTTTTAGCTTCCCCACCCCTTGCATTAGAAGTTCTTTGACCTCTTTTTAGCTTCTCCACCCCTTGCATTAGAAGTTCTTTGACCTCTTTTTAGCTTCCCCACCCCTTGCATTAGAAGTTCTTTGACCTCTTTTTAGCTTCCCCACCCCTTGCATTAGAAGTTCTTTGACCTCGTTTTAGCTTCCCCACCCCTTGCATTAGAAGTTCTTTGACCTCGTTTTAGCTCCCACACCCCTTGCATTAGAAGTTCTTTGACCTCTTTTTAGCTTCCCCACCCCTTGCATTAGAAGTTCCTTTGACCTCTTTTTAGCTTCCCCACCCCTTGCATTAGAAGTTCTTTGACCTCGTTTTAGCTCCCACACCCCCTTGCATTAGAAGTTCTTTGACCTCTTTCTAGCTTCCCCACCCCTTGCATTAGAAGTTCTTTGACCTCTTTTTAGCTTCCCCAACCCCTTGCATTAGAAGTTCTTTGACCTCTTTTTAGCTTCCCCACCCCTTGCATTATAAGTTCTTTGACCTCTTTTTAGCTTCCCCACCCCTTGCATTAGAAGTTCTTTGACCTCTTTTTTAGCTCCCACAACCCCTTGCATTAGAAGTTCTTTGACCTCTTTTTAGCTTTCACACCCCTTGCATTAGAAGTTCTTTGACCTCTTTTTAGCTCCCACACCCCTTGCATTAGAAGTTCTTTGACCTCTTTTAGCTCCCACACCCCTTGCATCAGAAGTTCTTTGACCTCTTTTTAGCTACCACACCCCTTGCATTAGAAGTTCTTTGACCTCTTTTTAGCTCCCACACCCCTTGCATTAGAAGTTCTTTGACCTGTTTTTACATCCCACACCTCTTGCATTAGAAGATCTTTGACTTCTTTTTAGCTCCCACACCCCCTTGCATTAGAAGTTCTTTGACCTCTGTTTAGCTCCCACACCTCTAGCATTAGAGGTTCTTTGACCTCTGTTTAGCTCCCACACCTCTAGCATTAGAAGTTCTTTGACCTCTTTTTAGCTCCCACACCTCTAGCATTAGAATTTCTTTGACCTCTTTTCAGCTCCCACACCTCTAGCATTAGAAATTCTTTGACCTCTTTTTAGCTCCCACACGTCTAGCATTAGAAGTTCTTTGACTTCTTTTTAGCTCCCACACCTCTAGCATTAGAAGTTCTTTGACCTCTTTTTAGCTCCCACACCTCTAGCATTAGAAGTTCTTTGACCTCTTTTTAGCTCCCACACCTCTAGCATTAGAAGTTCTTTGACTTCTTTTTAGCTCCCCACACCTCTAGCATTAGAAGTTCTTTGACCTCTTTTCAGCTTCCCTTACCTCAAGCATTAGAAGTTATTTGACCTCTATAGCTCCCACACCTCTAACATTAGAAGTTCATTGTCCTCTCTTTTTAGCTCCCACACTTCTAGCATTAGAAGTTCTTTGACATATATTTCCAGGTTCCATACTTTTAGCATTTGCGGGTCTTTGATCTATATTTTGAGGTGCCTTACTTCTAGCATTAGAGGCTTTTTATTTTTAGGTGTCTTACATCTGGCATTAGAGGCTCTTCTTCGCTGTTCTCTCCTGTCTTCTAGTTTTCAAGATCTTCTTTCATTAGATTATCTGTTTCTTTCGAGATTTCATTGTCTTTTCCTTAGTTTGTCAGTGTCTTTCTATATTTCAAAAGAGATTTCAGTGCCACGAGTCCTCACTTCGTCAGATTCCTCAGGGAAATCGAAGGCATTTATTCTTTACCTATCTGGGCAATGAGTAAAGAGATGAATACTATCGATTTCTCCGCATACACTATCATGCCAAATTTTTATGACGAGCAACATGATATATTTACCAATGTCGTCTGGATATGACCTTACTTCAATGGCGAATTTTGGGCCAATCCTGTTGAAGAACTACACGTCACTCACCGTTCAGTTGAACCATTCTGCCTCCATCCTCATTCCCCAGTCATCAACTCATTTACTCTACTCCTATTGACGCGCAATTCCTTGGGTAGATTTCGCCAGCTACATACAGATCATGTGAGGTGTTGCAGGCTACGTTTGAAAAAAAAAAAATGAAGATCAGGTCTTCAGAAGTCATTTGAAGCTCGGGGAGGAGTTGTTCAGGACTGCTCCTGGAAATTTCAGTTCTGGAGTCATTCAGAAATCC
>NC_090752.1:92138483-92143483 GCF_036898095.1 Palaemon carinicauda | reverse complement strand
TCTAAATCTGTGCCGATAGAGGCTATAGTTTTGCACCTTTTTAGGTCAATAACTTTTTTTCTTGGTGTTGGAGATGATTCCATCTACATTGACGGATTCTAACTAACCGACGGAAACTACTGATCTCCACAGATCTTGCCTGTGTGTGTAATCCGAAAGCCTGAGTATGATGGCGGTTGGATAGAATAATATTAACCTTTCAGTCCTACTTGAATGAATCAGTTTTTGGCAATATATTGACAGCAATTCTTGCTGAAATAATTCGGTAGAGTAGGTGTTACAGAGGAAAATGCAGTGAATGCATTTAGATTTTCCTAAATTACACAAGTTTCAAGGTTACTCATGAGTGGCAGAGGCAAGGGACAGGACAATGTCCAAGAGACCTACTATATTTAATATGATCAGCGCTCAAGCTCCCTCTTCACACAAGGTTGGCCCAAGGAGGAACAGACAATGGCTGCTGATGACTCGGTAGGTAGACCAATAGGCTCCCCGAATCTTCAATCCCCAGCTCACAGGAACTGAGGTTGTGAAAACATTTTCAAGTTGTGAGCTAGACTGGAACTTCCTAGCCTCTAGACTGAAGTGAATTCTAACAGTCGTCCATTTTAATTCTCAATAATTCACAGAATTATAAAAATTAATTCCAGCCGTGAAGAAATAGTTGAACCAGTGGAACATCAGATGTGTTCAACCTTGTTGTGAATGCTTTTCCGTTGAGCGCATTCGTTTTTTCCATATCTTCAGTTGGAATGCCGATATCAAGCATATATTCAGACGTTATGGAAGACTAGTGCACGGACTTCACCGGAGGAAAAACCAGAAATGGTTTCTTGAAGAGTGTCTGCAGGAACAAGTTATACCGAAAATGTATGGCTTTTGACGTTGGACGTCAACATCGGACCCCTTTCCTAATTCCTCCAGGACATTTCTGCAAGAACGAATTATGTCAGCAAATCAAGACATCTACGTAACCGGAGGAATATAAGCGAATTGGGGGTATCTCTTTGTCTGCTGTACCGAGATGATGGTATGTACAGAGATCTTTCTTCATATGTACTGACTGGTGCTATTAATAGTAATGTGACTCACTCCGAGAAATTAAATAATAAATTACAAAGACTCATACGAAATAGTACATAGAATAATTTGGGATTGGAAAATAACGTTTTGAATTTATCGAACCGTCCACTCACAGTTAATGAGCAAACAGCTCGGAATCTAGGCATCTCTTTTGCTATGAAACCCGGACGGGAAAGTCATTTTGATTATGTGATGGCTTTTGATAAACATTTCTCTAAGAATAATTTTGAAAAAGATGAAATTTGTCTAAAAGTAATCTTATTAAATGCATTAGAACAAAATAACAGTAAAAATCCGCTTCCCAGAAGGTTTTATAATGCAATTTTCTCATTACACAAAACCGATAATATCATCATCACAAAATCGGATAAAGATGGAAAAATAGTTATTCTTGATAAAGAGACGTATGTCAACAAAGTTGAACAGCTCTTAAACGATGACACTACATATGAAAAGCTAACAAAAGACCCCCGTAACTCTATCGCTCCGGAATTTTTCAAATCCGTAAGGAAAATCGGAAATAATAAAAAAGACATCGAGGTCTTAGAAAAGTTCAAATTTATGAACCCTTCTTTGCCATATTTTTACGGGCTCCCAAAAAACTCACAAGGACGGTATTCCCTTGCGCCCAATTGTCTCATGCAAAGGGTCATTTATATATAGTATATAAAAATGGTTAGCAGACTTGCTGTCTCCCTTTCTAGGGAGTTTTTCTTCCGCTCATGTCAAGCATGCTGAAGACTTTATCCAGAAATTCAATAGATTAAATAATCTGGTAAACAATGTAAAGCTCTTGAATCTTGACGTTGAATCCCTATTCACAAAGGTCCCGATCAATGATGTACTAGGTTTCTTGAGGGAAAAATTAATCCCTTATGAAGATCACTTCCCCTCGGTATTGAAAAACAATTAAGTTAATTAAACTAAGCGTGTCAAATAACGTTTTCTCTTTCAATGTAAATTTTTACAAACAGAAATTTGGTTGTAGTATGGGCAGCCCGTTATCTCCAATTTTAGCCAACGTCTACATGGAATACTTTGAAACAGAAATTTTAACAACAATTAAACCTACGAACATGGTTTGGCAACGCTATGTTGATGACATTTTCACATATTGGGATGATAGCTGGGGAGATTTTAATATATTTTTCAATAATCTAAATTCCCTAGTCCCTAGCATAAAATTTAAAACGGAATGGGAAAAAGATGGAAAATTAGCTTTTTTGGACATACTAATTATTAGGGAATCGACAGGGTATAATTTCACTGTATATAGAAAACCAACTTTCTCTATTTCCTATATTCATTTCTTTAGTTATCACGACATTTCAGTAAAAATTGGAGTAGCTTGTAATCTATTTCTTAGAGGTTTGAGAATCTGTTCACAAGCCTACCTAAGTAAAGAATTTGAAATAATTCGTAAACAACTCGCCCAGCTATTCTACCCCACGTACGTCATAGAAAAGGCCATCAACAAAGCCAACACGATATATTATACAGATCATGTTACTAACCAAAGAGATTTTAAAAATAAGATAAAACTCCCATATATAGAAGGTATTAAGAATATAACAAATCATATCAAAACTGAGAACCCCATTTGGTTTTTCATATCCCAAGACCATAGGAAGCGCCCTTATTAATGTTTATCAAAACAAAAGAGATATAGAATCCGGCGTTTATAAAGTACCATGTGGGGATTGTGAAAAAGTCTACGTTGGGCAAACGGGCCGTTCGCTATCTCAAAGGTTATCTGAACTCAAAAGATCTGTTAGGTATGGCTATGAAAACTCAGGGATTTTCGTTCACCTTAGAGATTTAGGGCACCAGAATAACTGGAGTGAGTCGTCTTTGCTTTTTAAGAGTACCTGTCCGTACAGAAGGAAAATCCTGGAATCAGCCATCATAAATCCAGGGTTAAAAGAATACCATCAAACACAATGAACCTATCTGGCGGCCAATGGAAAGCTGACACAGTGGACAATACTCTTCTCAACCTTATCATTAAGAAGATAATCCACGGAGACCGACCACCAGATATACATCAGAGGTCAAGACACCCTCCGAGCGGCTCAACAATAAGAAGACGCACCTGGATGTAATTAAATTTGGCTAATCCTTCCAGCAATTACAACAACTGTAGAACAATTAAACACACCCTTTTGCTTTCCTATATAAACCGTCACTCACCACTGTATTCCTCAATTTTACTTTACATCCTGAAGAGGGTCAATGTTTATTGACCAAAATATAGTGATTTATTTATTTCCTGTGTTTCTTTTATGGTCCTTTTTGAAAAAATCATGTTAAACTGTTCGATTACAGTTATAAGTAAGACACACACACACACACACACACACACACACATATATATATATATATATATATATATATATATATATATATATATATATATATATTTATTCCGGTCACTCTCAGTGTCATTGCCAGACTTATAACTCTTCGGTCTCGCAAAGCCCCTCAGGTATGGGGGCGAGGGAGTAGTCATACCCTGCAGAGAGGGCATACCCCAAGAAGAAAGAGGGAAGGGGTCTGAATGACATAGAGAATATTTAATATTATATGGAGCACAAACGTTCAAAGGTGAATGACCTATCAGTGGAATTAATCATATGAAATTTAGTGATCATAAAAAGAGATGAAACCACATTTCACTACAGGATTTCAAGGGAGAATTGTGTAGCACTGGCATGAATAACTTAAATAGGTGTACTGTATTTCATCATTTTGATACGTGTACCCGTCCTTTCTACTCGGGTTATGAATCCAAACAGTAAATATTTCCACATGGAGCCTCTCCAGCCTTTATTTGCAAAATTTTTGATATATATATATATATATATATATATATATATATATATATGTATACATATATACATATATATATATGTATATATATACGTATGTGTATATATATATATATATATATATATGTATATATGTATACATATATACATATATATATGTATATATATATATATACGTATATATATATATATATATATATATATATATATATATATATATATATATATATATATTTGTGTGTGTGTGTGTATATATATCATTTTTTTCATGTTTGTGCAGATGCTGCTGCTCCCATTGCTTAAATTCCATTTTTTGATTATAGCCCCGTTGTTGCTGAATTCCTCAGTAGAGATTCAGGTAAGATTAATGTTTTGATGAAGATAATGGGGATAAAGTTGAACCCAAACAAAACTCAAATTATCATTTTAAGTAGATCAAGGACAGTGGCTCCTCAACATCCAGATCGTTCCTTTTATAACGTCTTTTTAACTTTGAGACACTCAATTAAAATTCTAGGTGTGATTCTTGATTGCAGATTTGTTTTTGAGAAAGCCATCTGGTATATATCTTCTTTAGTTGCACAAAAAATTGGCACATTGAGAAAGTCCCTTAAGATTTTTGGTGATCAATCTATCTTGGGGAAATGTTTTAAATTTTTCATTTTGTCAGGTTTTGAATATTATTCTCCTGCCTCGTCTCCAGCTGCTGACTCTCATCTTAATTAATTGGACTACAACTTTCGGTCTGTTGAATTTGTTATTCTTGGTCTTTATATTGAGTTCTTGCACCATCATTCAGTTATTTATTTTTTCATGTTGCATAGGATTTTTCATAATTCTGACTGTCCTTTGCATTCAGAACATCCAATCCTGCCATTAGAAATTAAGTATACAGTCTTGCTATCTCCCCCATAAGACTCAGTGCTTTACTGTATTCCATAAGCTTTATTCCAGCTGTGACCAAATTGTGGAATGGTCTTCCTAACCTGGTGGTTGAATCGGTGGAACTTGAGAAGTTCAAACTGGTTGCAAATGCTTTTTTTTTTAACAGGTTGACTTGGGTCGTATCATTTTAATAATCTTGGTGAT
>NC_090752.1:92120983-92133483 GCF_036898095.1 Palaemon carinicauda | reverse complement strand
AAGTGGATTAAAATGTCCCTTGCTATTTATTTATCATCTTACAAAGTATCATTCATTCATAATGTCGTACTAAAGTTTTCTCACAAAGTTGAAATGAAGAATTAAAATTAGTTATGATTTGTATCGCTTTTTTTCGTTTTGGTGTATTTAGAAACATCTTTATATATAAAATATCTATGCAATATTATCCTTTTTTTCAGGGAAAATTTTCGCTTTACTGAAAATCAGCTTTACAAGCCCTTTGACCATAAAAAAAAAATCACATACTTTTTCTCCTTCCTTTCAGGTCAGCAGAACATACAACAAAAGTAATACCGACAGGAGAGTCAACCCGGAGACCGTTGGTCTAGAGGAGATAAAAAGGAATTCGGCAAATGTATTGGCCAGGTAAGTTGAAACTGACAATGTACTGTTAAATATCCTGTTTCGAATGTAAGCAATGTTACAATTGTTTCTATTAACTATAGTAAGGGGATAAACTACATTTCAAAAAATTGAACGCATACAAACTTACACTGACTCCCATGCATATGTGTATATATACAAACACACACGCATGCAATGTATATATATATATATATATATATATATATATATATATATATATATATATATATATATATATATGTGTGTGTGTGTATATATATATATATATATATATATGTGTGTGTGTGTATATATATATATATATATATTATATATATACATATACATATATATATATGTATATATATATATGTATGTGTATATATATACGTGTGTGCGTGTATATCTATCTATCTATATATATATATACATATATATATATATATATATATATATATATATATATATATGTGTGTGTGTGTGTAGATACATACATACATACATACATATATACATACATATATATATATATATATATATATATATATATATATATAGTATCTGTGTTTTCATGAGTAAAGGAAGACAATTTCACATACATATTGAAAATTAATGTGGTAGATATCGGTATTATTTGCATAGATAATTTTAAATGTAACAGTAAATTTCACCAGAAACTACGGCTTGTCCATACGCGTCACAATATAGAAGAACATAAAGGAAAAAGTAAATCTAGGTACCCACTTACTCTGTAAGAGTTTCTGTCGGTTGAACAGAATAACTGCTCGTAAATTATCGGTTTTATAACCAGTTAGTGCCACGGAGAGGCTGTAGACTTCAAGATGTCTTCCCCAAAGTGTCTTCTGGGGGGTTTCAGGAAAATGTTCGGACCAAGATAAGAATTCCTTGTTTGTTTTCCCATGTTTATAAAGGCCAAGCATCTAATCGATTCTGGGAAGAAAGTTTTGTTGTAGTGGTAATGGTAATCATTATGATTATGTGTATTTAGATGGTTGCGAGATATAACCAGTTGGATGTTGGTCTCTGAGTTTGTTGCTGATTCGTAGTAAATTTATTCCATGCATATGATTTATTGCAAATTCATTCCACGTTACTGATTCATAGTATATTATTGTAATCCATGTTGCAGATTCTTAGCAAATCTATTCAATGTTGCTGATTCATAGTATATTATCATATTCCATGTTGCTGATTCATAGTTTATTATCATATTCCATGTTGCTGATTCATAGTATATTATCATATTCAATGTTGCTGATTCATAGTATATCTATTCCATGTTGCGGGTACATAGTATATTATTGTATGCCATGTTGCTGATTCATAGTAAATATATTCCATGCTTTTGTTCTTATGTAAATTAGTTTTAGGTTATATTTTTTTTACGATCTCCCCAACATCGGACTGATGAAATAAACGAGACGATGTTATTTGAGATTTTTTTTTTTTTTTCAAAATCTAGTACTTATTTGCATATAAAGAATTATAGACTTCTTATCCTCTGTGCAATGGTATATTAATGGTTCTCGTAACTCCATTCCTTAAGGGAAGATGCCAGAATGTATTAATGCTAATAAAATTAAAAAATTGGGGATACCTTGCCGTGGTGAAAGGGTTTCGCGTATCACTATGATCAGCAAAGCTGTTCTAGTCAAGGCCACCAATATTAGGTAGGTTTGCTGCGAGCGATTAGACGAAAATATCCCACCATCACCAATCCGCACTGGCTGGCGTGGTGAGGAAAAGTGGCTAAACCGCAGACCTCAATTGGCATGTCTGAGGCCTTTGTCTTGCAGTGAACTAGGAACGGCTGCATTTAAAGGTTTAAAGGTCACTCATGAATGGCAGAGGCTATGAACAGTGACAGTGCTCTAGACTAGAGACTTACCATTTATAGATATGATCAGTGCCCAAGCGCTGTCTCTCTCTCTCTCTCTCTCTCTGGTGTATACAGTGCACGAAGATTTCTTCAAAATGGGAACCCTATTAATCGCATTGTCATCACATGGAGTCTACTAGAACCACCACCATCTGTCTATGAGTTTTCCTTCCTCCCTTGCCTCCCTCCTTGTGAATTACGCAGGATGAAGGATGATCAGCCCAACTGTTTCAACTGCTGGGGTACTGGCCATATCTCCCGATATTGCTCTGCCTCACCTAAGTGTGCCTGGTGTGCTGCAGCCCATTCCACACGCACCTGTCCATACCGTAAACCTGTTACTGATGCTTCCACCTCATTGTCAGAATCATCATCAACTCCAGAAACTGTGCATTGGAAATGCCCTCGTTGTGGTGAAGCAGGAGTTAATGTTTGGCATGGATGTTCCAAACGGTCGCGCGCTGCCACGCAGTCACTTCCACTGACAACACCACCACCACCACCACCACCACCACCACCACAACCAGTGTCAACCGTCTCATCATACTCTCCTGAATCAGCTGAAATTTCAAAACTTCGTAAGGCTGTTGCTGCCTTGGAATCGCACTGTACAGCACTAACAACACGTTTTGATGCTATTGATGCACGCTTCGATAGCTTGATCGTTCAACAGGCTACCACTGCAAGTAACCTCGATACACTGGTCAAGGCACAACAAGTTCTTATAACCTCTGTTGCCTCACTTACTGAGAAGCTAGACACTGTTGCCTCTTGTCTTGAAAGGGTCAGTGGCCTCCTGCCAGCTCAGCCTCCTCCACTTGGTGCACCATCTAACAGTGCTGCTTCTACGGTACATGCTCGACCTGTCTCTCGCAGTGTTAAGGGTAAACTTCGCTAGACTCATGCAACTACATGTCCTTTCATGGAATGCCCTTGGAATTAGACAATACTCCAGACTGACTGCACTCAGGACATATGTTTATCGCCATCACCCACAAGTAATATTTATTCAAGAAGCCTTCCCTGGCGGTGCTCAGCCTGGTGATGAAGCTCCAAAACTTTCTGGTTATGTTTCATATGTACATCATGTCAGGAATGGTCTTATTACTTACATCCACTCTACTCTCCCTCATCAACTCCTTCGCTCATCAGCAGATATTAACATGACCTTCCAACTTTTTCAGGTTAAGATAGGTGATGGTCATATTCGATTATGCAATGTTTACTCTGCCCCTGGCCTAATTAACCTCTCAGCACTTCCTACACCTACAAACCTTGGCATGATCTACATGGGGGATTTCAATGCCAGACACCCAGATCTAGGTGATGTCTCTCCAATTCCCAACCGCAGTGGAGTTCCTCTGCTCAACTACATCCGTCGTTACCATTTAACCCGTTGGGATACAGGTGGTGCCACACACATCCGGGGGGGCACTCTTGATCATATCCTTACATCTGGGCTTGTAGCATCACATGTCTCCTGTCATTCTGTTCCCTCGCTCTTTTCTGACCATGTTGCCTTATGTCTACAGTACGCAATACAGACTCATCCAAGTGACCCCTATCATCGTACCCGCATCACCATTCCACCCAAGTACTGCCCAACATATGTTTCATACATCTCCTCTGTCCTACCTACCTTTGATAAACACTCTCCAGAACACCTGTATAATTCTTTGGTAAAAGCTACCCATGACTTCTATCAACTATATATCGCCAGACCTCACATCAAAAGTCATCTTGTTGCCCATGCTTGGACCTTGGATCAACGCATTATGCAAGCAGAGAGAGTTGCGGCCGATGCTGGCCTTGCCTTTCAGACACAACCGACACCTAATCATCTACTTCAATATCAGCAGGCGAGGGATGATTTAGTTGCTCTCCAGAAGTGTGTCTACACTGAGTCGTGGTATAAATACACTGACCTAATTAACCACCAGACTAGCGTTGGGACCATGTGGCATCTCATTAAAAGGACTGTCAAGAAAAAAACCATACGTGCACTTCATCACAGTCCACAAGCATATGCCCAGGATCTCATCACTACTTGGTCAACCCAGTCACGGTCCAGTAATCTCCCTGTACAAATCCAAGAAGCACTCTCTTCCCAGAGCAATTTACGCAACCTTCGTCTGATGGCTGCATTGTTGGAATCGGACGAGGAGGACAAAGAGCTGATCACCGAGGATGAGCTGCGACATGCTGTTATGGGAAATAAAAATTCTGCTCCTGGTGATGATGGCCTTACTTATCAAGTGCTTCGTCTTCTCCAGAAGGTTCCTGGAAATCCTCTTCTACAATTGTATAATCTTTGCTACCAACTTGGATATGTACCTGCTGCCTGGATCATTAGCACAATTATTCCTATCCCAAAGCCTGGAACTGATAAATACCGGCCTATCTCCCTCACCTCATGTTTTAGTAAAGTGTTTGAGCGTATATTACTAACCAGGCTAATGTACCGGTTACAAGAAAAACTTTCTCCCCATTTGTATGGCTTTCTTCCACAGAGGAGTACTCATCACTGTTTAGCTGAACTCTACTCCCGATTGTCCTCCAACAGTGTAGTTGCCTTCCTTGACCTCAAAAGTGCTTTTGATATAGCCAACCGGGATATAATTCTTGATCAGCTTGTCGAATTTGGTGTCAGAGGAAACCTTCTGAAGTGGATAAACGGTTATCTCAGTAACAGAAAATCGCGTGTTTTCTTCAAAGGTGCATGTAGCTCCTATGAAAATTTTGAGCTTGGCACACCTCAGGGCGGTGTATTGAGCCCATTTCTTTTTAATATACTTATGCACCGTGTACTGTCTCTCCTCCCTGCTATCCCTGGAACCACTGTAACCTGCTATGCTGATGATGTCTGCATCCACTCCACTACCCCTCGAGACCTTCAACGTGTCCTTCAAGACTTCTACAGGTCCTGTACCTCCTGTGGCCTCATACTCTCCCCAGAAAAAAGCAGAATCTTCTCTGCGCGGAATCTCCGAGACCTGCCAGTGTTCACTATGGGTGGGAATATTATACCTCACTGCACACAGTATACATATCTAGGTGCACCAGTCAGGATCACCCCTGCTATACCCGCACGACAACGAATCCACCCCATGGTGAAAAACCTTCTTGATCGACTGGAGCCTCGCTTCACTCCCATCAAGTGGCTTGCGACCAGGGCCACAGGTATATCTATCCCCGTGGCTAAAACCCTCTATATCCTCTTCCTGAGGTCAGTTGTTGACTATTTATCTCCTGCTTTAATTCAATTACCCAGACAGGCATTACAACCACTAGAACTGTTCCAAAATAGGGTAATGAGGTTTATCCTAGGTTGCCCTCCTTCCACTCGGATAGTCAACATGCAGACCGAACTCATGTTACCTCCATTAATAGAGAGAATTTATGCCAATGTAACTTTGTTTTCTGTTAAATGTCTACACTCTCCACAATTTACTCCAAACTTCTCTGCTGTCCTCAGAGCATCACTTGACGAAGATGCACCAAGACCTCAACTCCGGCCAGGGGGCCATAACCTAGTTAGGACAGTATGTGAAAATCTTCGACACCTTGATATTGCTGTA
The DNA here is from genome assembly GCF_036898095.1 of Palaemon carinicauda. Classification (NCBI taxonomy): domain Eukaryota; kingdom Metazoa; phylum Arthropoda; class Malacostraca; order Decapoda; family Palaemonidae; genus Palaemon; species Palaemon carinicauda. The sequence continues at coordinate 92,127,639 of NC_090752.1, read as the reverse complement.
CCTGAGCAAGCTGTCATCCAAGATTTGCCACCATGGCGGGTTCCTATTCCTGCTGTCACTTTCACACCAACCTCTAAAGATGCCCATACCAGTCTACAGAAACAGCTGGTTTTGGAAACAATATCCAATCTGTCAATTTCAGTTCCTGCAGGACACCACATCTACGTTGACGGCTCAGTACAGGCAGATGGAAGTGCAGCATGTGCTATGTTCTCCCAAACTTTAGAACCTCCTGAGGGTGGGTGGCATGGTCGTAGGCTGCCAAACTCATCCAGTTCCACTTATTGCGAACTTCAAGGTATATGGGATGCAGTAACTCTACTTGTTAGAAGAAATGTGAATGGATTGGTGATCTGCGACTCCAAATCTGCACTCCAGGCACTGACATCTTCTAGGCCCAGCTGTGGTCGTGTTGTGCGAGACATACTGTGTCAACTCGCTGCTGCTTACAATGCCTCGCTTGTCGTGTCCTTCATGTGGATGCCCTCCCATATTGGGCTTGCTGGGAATGACATGGTGGACAGTCTTGCTAAAGCGGCCTGCACACTGGACCTTGATGACAGAAATGATGAGCCCTCACTTCGCTGCCTTAAACATAGAATATTTTCAGCAGCTTTTGCTTGTACAGTACAGCGCAGGGATGCAGAGAGGGGCACTAGTGTTTCCATACAACATCACGATAACTTTCTGCATAGCCGTCACAAGTACCGGCGTCGTGGACTCATGGTGCGTAGGCATAATGTCGTAAGTGCCAGGATAAGGTTGGGATATCGTCCTGTGTGGCAGGTTGGACAGACACTAGATATACCACACTACACCTCATGTAAACTGTGTAACCTTGCTAATGCCAATAACCTTGAACACTACTGTCTTCATTGCCCCACTGTCAGGAATCTGTTACCTCAAGGACAAAATTTACTTCAAACCTGTCAATATTTACTCAAAGATGACCACCTAGATGTAATTTTGACTCGTCATCCACACTTTGGTGGCTGCTAAACTGTGTGCTGCAGTTGTTGTGATAATGGAATACGAACTCATATATGTTATTTTTGTGAATGATATACTGATGATTCAATGCTGTAATTTATTTATTTTTTTTTTTTTTTTTTGGTCATCCACACTTTGGTGGCTGCTAAACTGTCTGTTGCAGTTGTTGTGAGAATGAATACGAACTCATATATGTTATTTTTGTGAATGATATACTGATGATTCAATGCTGTATTTTTTTTTTTTTTTTTTTTTTTTTTTCCTTGTAATTTCTGATATACTGTATGTAACCTTGTTTGACGACGTTGGTCGTAATGAATTTATTAAATAATCGTAAGTGCCAGGATAAGGGTGGGATATCGTCCTGTGTGGCAGGTTGGACAGACACCAGATATACCACACTACACCTCATGTAAACTCTGTAACCTTGCTAATGCCAATAACCTTAAACACTATTGCCTTCATTGCCCTACTGTCAGGAATCTGTTACCTCAAGGACAAAAATTTATTTCAAACCTGTCAATAGTTACTCAAAGATGACCACCTAGACGTAATTTTGACTTGTCATCCACACTTTGGTGGCTGCTAAACTGTCTGTTGCAGTTGTTGTGATAATGGAGTACAAACTCATATATGTTATTATTGTAACTGATACACTGATGATTCAATGCTGTAATTTTTCTTTTTATGTTGATTTTTGATGTACTGTATGTAATTGCCAATATGTACCTTTGTTTGACGTCTTTGGGCGTAATAAATTTATTAAATAATCTCTCTCTCTCTCTCTCTCTCTCTCTCTCTCTCTCTCTCTCTCTCTCTCTCTCTCTCTCTCTCTCCAACCAAGCTAGGACTAGGGAGGGCCAGTCAATGGCTGCTGATGACTCAGCAGAAAGACCAATAGGCTCCCGCAAATCTTCATGGTTCGAATATATATATATATATATATATATATATATATATATATATATATATATATATATATATATGATATATTTATATATATATATGTATGTATATATATATATATATATATATATATATATATATATATATATATATATATATATTACTATTACTATATATGTTACTATTCCTAAAATATTTTATTTTTCATTATTTCCTTTCCTCACTGGGCTATTTTCCCTGTTGGGGCCCCTGGGCTTATAGCATCCTGCTTTTCCAACTAGGGTTGTAGCTTAGCATTTAATAATAATAATAATAATAATATGTATATATATGCTGTATACATAGGATCGTATTTTCTCGAGATTTTAACTGTCCTAAAATAAACAATTAATATACGCTTATAGAACTAAAATTATCTACACGGTCAACCCAAACTTCCTTTCACGTAATGCTAAAATTATTCACTTCTTAATATTCGAAAGATTTGATGGAATATAACTCGGCTCCGCTGGAAGAAGTTATCGGAGCTGCAAATGAGAGTTGGGCGAATTTTCATTGGAGAAAAGTCTTTGTTTCTCGAATGGTTGACCATCGAGGAGATCTCTAGGGGAGATTCATTCCGGTATTGTAATAATCGTATTTAGCTGAGAGAGAGAGAGAGAGAGAGAGAGAGAGAGAGAGAGAGAGAGAGAGAGAGAGAGAGAATAGTCTATGTATTGTATTTCGTGATGCAAAATAAGTTGCTATACAAAATATTATGGTAATGGATGCTCTCAATTTAAATAATCTTTGGCAGCTTCCTGTTGCTAAATTGATTTTTAGTGTAACAGAAGTGTTTTTATATATTTTTAGTGATCCCTTTGGGATAAGAATAGAAAATAAATTGATGAAAGACATAATTTGATTCTCTCTCTCTCTCTCTCTCTCTCTCTCTCTCTCTCTCTCTCTCTCTCTCTCTCTCTCTCTCTCTCTCTCTCTCTCTCTCACACACATTTCTTATCCAACATTAGAGAAAATATGTTTTTTTAACGTTAACGTACTTTGAAGAATGACGCAAGATATATTCATAAACATAAAACAAAGATATATGTTGCAAATATAAAGTCTAAATTAATTCAAGTAGAGATCAGTACCTGGTCATCATTGCAGACCGAATGAGTGTTTGTTTTGATTTAATGCTGCAAACTAGCGTCCCAACATCTAGGGTCATTGAAAGCGAAATCATGCCGGCCGAGAGATCATAAATTAGTTTTGGAAGATGTAGAAGTCCAAAAGAAATAAAATAAAATATTTTATAGATCTGTAACAACAGGATTGAGGAAATTTATAGCAAAATCGAAAGATATAGTGTGAAAAACCATACAATATCTCCATTCTTGTCTTTCAAAGAAAACACTATCCTATTCAAACTAGTTTTACAAAAGAAATATTTTTTTTTATTAAAACAAAAAGCCAACAAAAGGGTAATGTTGAGATTGGTGATGTCTACGAAATACATGTGCACGTACATACATATAGCCTACATCAGCAACAACAAATACATCCGTTTTTAATCCACTGCAAGACAAAGGCCTCAGGCATGCTAAATCATGACTAGGGTTTGACTAGTTTTAATCACCACACTGGCCAGTGCTGATTGGTGATGGTGGGAGATTTTCGTATGATCGCTCACAGCAAACCAACATAGTATAGGTGTCCTTGACTAGCACAGCTTTGCTTATCATGGCGATACACAAATCCTTTTACCACGTCAAGGTATCCCCACTCAGAAAGGTATATGTCAATGAATACGATAGTCTATTATTATTATTATTATTATTATTATTATTATTATTATTATTATTATTATTATTATTATTATTATATTCCTTCCGTCTATCACATACTCTTTTCAACCACTTAATGTTATTTCCAGCAGCCACAGTAGTAGTAGTAGTAGTAGTAGTAGTAGTAGAGAGAGAGAGAGAGAGAGAGAGAGAGAGAGAGAGAGAGAGAGAGAGAGAGAGAGAGAGAGAGAAGTGCCTTCCTTCCAAAGCCTACCTTAACTCCTTCATTACAGTTCAATCCTGTTATATTGCCTCTTCATTCCCTTTATGGTCAAAAGTTTAGTCATTGTATCGGAGTGACTCAGGATTATGAAATGTGAGCCCGAGGGAGACTCAATTCTTTATCAGGGAACTCCAGAGCGAAATTAAGTGATACTTATTCATGCTTAGGAAAAAAACCCGAAGTTAAGATGTGTATTGCAATTAAGCAGCGTTGTGTAGTGTAGTAATATTAGAATGTAGGAGGTCTAGGTCTGGGGTTTCTTTTGATGGCTGGGTTTTAGAGGAAGCTAAAGGAAGTTAGCTGTTTACGTGGGGGTGGACTTTTGAACTGAATCTCTTGACCTAATCAGGTAGTTGAATCGGTAGAACTTCAAATGTGCAAACTTGCAGCAAAATGTTTTTATGTTGAACAGGCTGACATGAATCTTTTTATAGTTTATATATGAAATATCTGTTTTGATGTTGTTACTGTTTTTAAAATACTTTATTAATTGTTAATTATTTCTCCTATCGTTTATTTATTTAATTTCTTCACTGGGCTGTTTATCCCTCTTGGAGGCCTTGGGCTTATAGCATCTTGCTTTTCTAACTAGGGTTGTAGCTTAGCTAATAATAATAATAATAATAATAATAATAATAATAATAATAAAAATGATGAATGTGTGACTTGTAATGTTTGTTATATATATATATATATATATATATATATATATATATATATATATATATATATATATATATATATTATAAATATGAAAAAAGGGCCTAGGCCATGGTGGTAAATGTTGAAATAAAAGCCCACCTGTTTATACTTTTCTTATATTGCTTTTATGACCATTGGTAGAAATTCTTGATTTACACCGTTAGTCTGGGGGAAGAGGAAGTAATCAAAACCAGAGAGGCACACTCGGCCATAAATTGCCGAACCAGCTGGTTGTTGAGACGAAAGTCGGAAGGGGTGGTAACGGCTGATTCTGTTTGTGTCCGTGGGTTTATCTCTCTCTCTCTCTCTCTCTCTCTCTCTCTCTCTCTCTCTCTCTCTCTCTCTCTCTCTCTCTCTCTCTCTCTCTCTCCAAGCTTTCTAGTTAATTATCATTTTCATAGAAAGAAAGCTTTCATTTTTGGCTCGTCAGAGAATTTTCCACCTGAAAGCCAAATGAAAGCGAATTACTGAAGCGCTGTAAAGATTAAGTTTCAATATTAATCTAAAAGTACCTTGTGTTAATGGAAAGTGCTACAGTCCTCTATGAGTAATTTAATGAAGATATTAATTATGAAAGAAAGCGAAATGTGGCGTGGAAGAGTTAGGAATATAGGAATTAGTGTTACTTAGAAGTTACACGTGTCATGATTGCGTTCCAAAGAATAGGTTCGATTCCAAGACTCAGTGAAACTCTTTAGGCCATTTAAAGTTTTAAAGGCCGTTTATATAATGACAGAATCAAGGGACAGTGACCTTATCCTAGCTAGCAGGGCAATGGCCTAGAGCAGTGGTTCTTAACCTTTTTCATCCCACGACCCCCCGGGAATAATCAGAGTATTATTATGACCCCCTATAATAGATTTGGAAATAATGAACCTTGTCAAAGGGTCAAATAAAAAAAGATACAGGAAGACCATGGTTTACTCCTATATAATTTTATTGGAAACACCACAGAACAAAAACTTAAAAATTTCCACTTTCCTAGCCTCTACAAATGCCATAAAATTATCAATTCCAAAGAACTATTCAACACCATACAAAATGGTTTACTCCTATACAATTTTATTGGAAACACCACAGAACAAAAACCTTGAAAAATTCCACTTACATAGCCTCTACAAATGCCATAAAATTATCAATTCCAAAGAACTATTCAACACCATGCAAAACCTAGCACCTACTTCTCATTCACTCAGTGATGGTTGAAATTGTTTTGCAGCCATAAGTCTATCAAAGCGAGGACCAGTGTTCGATAGGCAACACCTCATGTCAGCATCGATGACAAGCCTATTGCGTGCCTTCGCTTTCAGTGCAACCATTGCTGAGAATCCAACCTCGTACCGGTAGGTTGACGGGGACTGAATCAACATGGTTAATGCACGCATCGAGAGAATAGGACAGTAGTCCTTCACTTTTGCCCAAAATGTTGGGAGCTCTTGTTCGGCAAAATCGACTTTAAGCTGAGAATCCTCACGAATTTGATAAAATTCTACCTTAGCAGCAACATCAGTATCACTGATGGCACTATCCTTTACTGAAAAGGGTCTATAGATCCACGCATCAGTACAACGGTCGTTTAGTCCTGGAAAGTAACTTTCGATGGCGTCATTTACTGCCAAAAGATGAGTGGAGATTTCCTCACGGAAACTACATTCAGCATCTGGCATGGAACCCAGGAGAGTCATCATCTCCGTGAAGAAAGTGATGTCACCGTCCTGAACTCTTTTCTTGTAAAGTTGAATCTTAGACTTGAACGCTGCCACTTTGTCCCGAGCTGTGTGCATCATTGTAACGTTTCCTTGGATTGAAGTATTCAATGGCAGGGCGTCAGAGATATCACGTTATTCACGTCACGTATCACGTGACTTGGAGGAGTATCCGATTGAGCTATAATGGGAATTTAACGCTATTTTGGTAACACTGGCTATGGTTAATGTGCAGCAGACCACCCAACTTGTGACCAGTGTTGTACTCATCAAACTGGTAAAAGCCCTACTGGCTATTTCAAA